>NW_006399954.1:4104908-4116494 GCF_000299155.1 Elephantulus edwardii
CATATCAACAAAGTAAAGAACAAGAACCACATGATCAACTCAACACAATAAGAATGGAGCGTAATTTCTTCACCGTAGTAAAATGTATGTTTGCAAATCCAAGAAGCAACATTGTTCTGAATGGAGAGAGATTAAAGACATTCCCTTTGAGAACAGGAACTAGACAAGGATTCCCACTATCATGTCTCTTATTCGATATTGTATTGGAAATCTTAGCAATTGCAATAAGACAAGAGAAAGAAATAAAAAGTATCCAAACTGATAAGCAGGAGGTAAAATTATCACTACATGGAGATGATATCATAGTATACTTAGAAAACCTTAAAGACTTAGCGAGAAAACTACTGGATATAATCTACCAATTCAACAAAGTGGTATGACACAAGTTCAACATACAAAAATCAATTGTATTTCTCTACAGTGACAAAGAGAATACAGAAATGAAGCTAAGAAAAATGATACCCATCAAAACAGCTAACCACAAGTTTAAATACATGAGAGTAAACCTAACTGGAAACACAAAGGTCCTACTCAAAGAAAATTACAAAACATTACTATTAGAAACAGAAAGAGACCTGGAGAAATAGATTATACCTTTCTCTCATATAAGAAGACTCAATAGTGTGAAAATTACAATTTAACCAAAGGCAATCTACAAGTTCAAAGCAATCCCAATACAAAAGTCAATTCCATTATTCAATGAGATGGAAAATACAATATCCAATTTCCAATTTCATCTGTAGTGGAAAGAGACCTCGAATATACAAAATACTCTTGAAAAATAGAAACAACGTAGGAGGCATCTCACTCCCTGATCTCAGATCCTACTACACAGCTGTGGTGGCCAGGATAGTGTAGTACTGATAGACACATAGTTCAATGGAATAGAATTGAAAACCCAAAAATCAGCTCATCTACCTATGGTCAAGGAGATTAAATCATTTAAGTTGTCACACAAAAGCCTCTTTAATTGGTGAAATTGAAATACTATCTGCAGAAAACTCAAGTAAGATCCAGTACCTGACAACATACACAAAAACCAACTCAAAGTGGATCAAGGACCTAGGAGTAAAACCAAGGACTATAAACTTTGTCAGAGAAAAACCTGAAAGAATTCTAGAAGCCCTAATCCACAACATGAACAGTCTATTTGGTAATGACATATCTGATAAAGGACTTCTAACAGTCTATTTGGTAATGACATATCTGATAAAGGACTTCTATCTAAAATTTGTAGAATACTCAAACACCTCAATTGCCAAAATGGGCACAGACTATAAACAGACAGATCACTAAAGAAGACATTCAGATGGAAGACATTCAGATGGTGAACAAACACATAAAGAAATGTTCAAAACCCCTAGTTCTAAAAGAGAGACAAACCAAAATTACTGTGAGATATCATCCCTCCCCAGTAACAATAGCAAAGTACAACAGAGCAGCAAAGAACACATGCTGGTGAGGTTGTGGAACGTTTATTCATTGTTGGTGGTAATGTAAATCGGTACAATCACTGTGGAAGGCAGTATGATGCTTTCTCAAAAAGTTGAAATAGAAATACCATTTGACCCAGCAATTCCACTACTGGGGATATGTTGTTTTTGTTGTTGATTGCCTTCGAGTTGAGCGTGACTCATAGTGACCCTATGAACAAAAGGCCTGGAGCCCCTCTACAACTATTGACATTTATCAAAGTTTATAGAGTCTCTGGAGTCATGTTGTTTAGTAAGTGAATGACACTCCTGCTTCCAAATTTGTCATGGAATGTTATTGAGTATACACAGCAGCTCTGAACACTTTCCTGTCGTGAGCAGGTCTCACTAATTCTGACATCCCACCTCCATCGCCCCAGGTACAGCGACAATCCATCTCATCTGGGGTCTTCCTCTTCTGTGTTGTCTGCCCACCCTTCTGAGTGTGATATCCTCCTCCAAGAACAGACCTTTCCTGGCCAAGTGCCCAAAGAAAGTGAGGCAGAGCTTCAAAATCCTACCTTCCAAGGAGAGTGATTTGTTTTCTTGGTAGTCCATGGTATGTTAAAGACTCTTCTCCAGCACCAAAACTCGAAGGCATCTATTCTTCTTCTGTCATCCTTAGTCTTGTCCAGTTCTCTCAAGCATAACAAGTAATTGAGAAAAACATGACCTGGATTAGATGCATCTTTGTATCTAGACTGACATCGTCACTTTTCAGCACTCTAGAGAGGTTCATGACATCAGATTTTCCCAATACAATTCGTCTTTTGATTTCCTGGCTGCTGGTGTTAAGAGTGTTGATTGTGGAGCTGAGCTAGCTATAATTGTTAACAACCTCAATCTCTTCTCCATCTAATATGACGCTGCCACTTGGCCCAGTGGTAAGAATCTTTGTCTTCTTGATGTTGAGCTTCAATCCAATTTGAAGATCACTTTCCTTGACCTTCTGCAGCAAGTGCTTCAGGTCTTCTTCAGTTTCAGCAAGCAAGGTTGTGTCATCTGTATATCATAGATTGTTAATGAATCTGCCTCCAACTGTGATGCAACACTCCTCCTCATAAAGCTCCACTTCCCAAATGATCTACCCTAAAGAAACCAAAGATGCCAGCCAAACAGATATAAGCACACTCATGTGTATTTGTGTGTTGTTCATAATAGCAAAGAGATGGAAGTAACCCAAGTGCCCATCAACAAATTAACTGGTAGAAAAGCTGTGGTATATTCCCACAATGGAATACTACGTAAAAAAACAAGGAACACAATATAACATTATACAAAATGAGGGACCCTGGAGGACATTATGCTAAGTGAGAGATCTCAGTCACAAAAGGACAAATACTGTATAATGCCACTGTTGTGGAGTGGGACTGATATGGAGTTTGGGGAGAAACTGAGAAAAGAAGGGATAAAAAATGAACACTGCATTGGAACAGATGAAGAAAATAACTGTTTAAAAGAAATATATGATTAGGTATTATTTGGATGACAACAGTGCAGACTAAGAGGTGTGTAGCAAAGTGGACTGAGGAGGGTGAGAGAGGTAGGAAATTATGCAACAATAAATGATTTTTTTAAGAGAAAAGTGAACTAGAGAGGAGTAGGGAGGAAAAATATGCGACAGTGAATGACTAGAAATCCAGTTTCTGTAAACTATCATTAAAATCACAATAAAAATTATTTATAAAAGGGGGGAAAAAGACCACCTTAGCTTCTCTCCCCCCACCCCTTTAGCTTCTGATAAACAGCTTCAATACTTAACCCATCACAGTTGTATTCTGATGTTATTGATGTCTGCAAAAGTTCATGTCTAAGAGCCAAGTATTTGGTAAGCAAATTGGTGTTAGGAACATCCATCTCAACATTTGGAGTCACATGTCAGTGTGGGTGTGGCTTTTTCCCCCCTACTAGTTTATTTACAAAACTCAAATACAAATTTGAACAAATTCTTTCCATTTCCCTCACATTCTGTCAGCATGTTTTGAAACCAAGATGAAGCAACCTTCACAGAGAACGTGATAGAGGAATGAGGCTGAGAAGCCACTTGCACTTCTTAGAGAAGAGAAATCTGTCAGAAAAAGGCCCATTCTTTGCTTGACAAGAACTCCAAGTCTCTAAAAACTGTTAGAGTCATTTCCCTTTTTACTCTTACATTCATGTTTTCATTCAGGGTTGTATAGATTCTAAAGTTGTTAAGATAGAAGCCACTCTATAATATTATTGTCCATGATAATACCCTTTCATAACCTTTTTCTTTTAGCCACATACACTTGAGAATTTAAGAAGTTATATTAAGAGTACATTTTGGCTAACAAAGCCATTAGAGCTAAGTGGTGGGATTGTGACTCCAAACTGTGGATTATAGATAAGTTGAAGATGAAAATAAAATTATGTTCTCAAAATAAATGTGGCTAGGATATAGTTAGCCCATAGAAGAATTCTTTAAGAAAAAGCAGAGGATTTATTTCAAATTATAGTGAGAAAGGAAAAAATAAACTCAAAGCTATTATGTTTTAACATAAGGCATCATAAATCTTATTATAAAAGAGATGTTCCTTATTTATATAAGAGCAAACAAACAAGAAAATATAACCGAATAATGCCTCCAGGTGTAACAGGCTTGAGGCAATGACCCTATTGAGAAAAACAGATTTGGATAGAAAATTGAGGCAAGCTTCTTGTTCTGCCAAGTGTCTAGTATTCATTATTCTCCTTGAAAAGAGTTTGCAGTCCAGAGATTAGCTCTCTGTAGTTCCATATGCTTGAGCATTTTTGAATGCTAGTAAGGATGCCCACAGAAAACAAGGGTCACATTCACTATTTAGACTGCACTGGCTAACCCATATTTTTGAAACCTCACGTCTGTTTTTAAGAGCTAAAATTTGCAGGTGTTAAGAAGGTAGATGCAAGTATCACAATTTGAATATGAGCCAATTAACCAACAACCATGTTTTATGAGGTTGCAACCACCTAATTGTTTTGTGTCTGCAGCTAATTATTTCTGGGACATATTCCTGCATCTGTAAAAGGAGTTTGCTATTATAATTGAGTACCCTGCAAAAATAAAAGTCTTGCTGTAAGTACATCAAGGGCAAGGATCACATTTTATCCATGTTCTACAAATTTCTGTAAATCACATTGTGCCATGGATTGTAAATGAATATAAACTGCTAATGGTGATGTGGTTTTAAACTTTGGAAAACATATAGTACTAGCTACAGTGAATAATATCTAAAGTATAAAATATTCACAGAAGTTTGCATGGTTGTTATAGTTATTGATTTGGGACCTCTTTTGACCTTACAGATTCTCAGAACTTATTGTTAAAATGTGGATGAAAGTTTAGAAAATAAGTTGGTTTCCCATTCAATCATTCACACATTTTTTATAACATTAGTTGTAAAAATCACTGTGTCATTACAAATGTCCCACTTCCTACCTATAATTCTCATGTTCATTAGTACTTCAATCAAGAGTTGGACAAATGTGGCTTTTTGACCCTGTATGAAGAGCTATTTTAAAGAATGCTTGGCTCCGTGATGTTATTTTTTAAATCATACCTATGTGCTAATTGCATAACAGAAATTTGATCCATGACTGTAACAAACAGGTTCAAAGGGTAAGAGCTATAGTCTCCACGGTTTCACCAGTCTCTTTTAAGCCAGTAAACCTGGCCTTTTTATTTTGGGGGTTTTGTCTTACAGTTGCCCCAAGTATATCAGGACCTCTTATACTGTGATTCTTATAGACATATAGAGCTTTTGAGCTGGATAAAATTGTGGTGGCCTCTATTCCTCAGGCCTGTTTTTCATCGTTTTTGTTCAAACATTCTTCTAGGTCATATAGCCCTGGTGTGTCCACTTGCCGTACAGAGGTAATTTGTGGTTGCTGTGAAGCTGAACACTGTGACACTAGTGTGTCAAATGCATTAATTGTTACCCATGGTGGAGAGTGTTTGGTGGAGCTCCTAGATTAAAACAAGCTTGGAAGCAGGAGTGGCATCCACTTCCATAATAGATTGTCTCTGGAAACCCTATGAACCTGGAGAAAGGATGAAAGTCACACAAGTGTTGAGGACTTTCATTCATAGGGTCACTATGAGCCACCTACAACTCAATGGCACTTAACAACAACAACTATTCCACTAAGTTTCAAAATACGGAAATTATGGCACCATCATGTCACCTGCCTAAACATATGGCTACCTGGCATGTATTCAAAGTCAGTCCCCAACAAACACTACTCTCAACCAGTGCCCACTTCACTGCAGGCCCATCATTTCTCAAATTTTTCCTCTAAGTGTTAGAGTCAGTGTATTTCAGTGGAAATTATGTGAATTAAATTCATGAATGAAAAGCTTAAGGGAGCTCTGATAAATATAAGTATCAGGAAGCTGAAATTTTTCTTATGTTGGTCAGTCCAGGAGAAAGCATGGAAAAAGTATGCAGTTTTATGCAAATTATTTTTTTTGTTATTATTGCAGCCATTCATTGACAATTTAATGTAAGTTTTTATTGAGCTATGCCCAGAGGCTTTTTAAATTAAGGGTTCAATTATTTCTAAAATTTAATAATGAAATAATGAGCCTCGTCAGAAATCTGGCAACCTGACTGTAAGGATTAGACACAAGAAATACTAACTAGAGGACTTCCCCTCGCCACTTATAGGAAGATACTTTAAAAATATTTCACACTGTGTTTAACAAAAGACATAAATGCTTAGTCTGACTGCACAGTCTACAAAGCAACCAACGTGAAGATGTGGATTAGAGATGTAGGTTATAGCAGGTGGGTTTCTGCAGGGGAAGCTCATGATCCAAGCTTCACTCTCATTAAAGTAACTTGGAATTACTAAGTATTTTAAAGGATGTGGTTAGTTACCAAATTAGCTCCTACCAGTCAGTGACCCTAAAGAGTTCTGGTGGTCTAATGCTAAGAAGCTATGCTACAATCCTGAAAGCACACAGTTTGTATCTGACAGCTGTTCTGCTTGACAAAGATGGACAATTTCCTCTTGCGTGGTTAGACTGTCTCTGAAAACTAGCTGGAGGGTCATCTATGCATCAGTTTCTACTTTATGGCACAAAACTGCAGCAGCAACATGGTCAACATATATATATATAACAGAAATGTTAACTAGTCCTGCTACATGTTTGAATGCTTACATGTTGTATGCTTGAATCAAATTTTGTGTTTATTGTTTTAGTCTACTCTAGGGTTCCCTCATTTTTACTTAACCAATCATGTCCTTATCTAAAAATTGACCTTTCTTGATGATGTGTTTAAAGGACGTAAATTGAAGTCTATCCTTGCTTCAAAAGAGCATGTAAGTTGTCTTTCTTCTTTGATTTATTAAATTTTTAGGAGGGTCAAGGTATATACAATATTCTTTGCCAGCATATAGTTCAACTGTAATCATTGCTATTCTGTCTTTCTATTTAATTTTTAAGTACAGTTTCTGAATTTGATTTAATTTTCTTTAATTTCAGTTTGAACTTGCATTTAGTGGTTGATGGTCTCTTTTACAATCAGCACTTGGCTTAGTTTTTACAGCTGACATTGAGCTTCCCCAGAGATTCTTTCTGCAGATGTAATCAGTCTGATTCCTGTGTAGACCATCAGGTGAGATCCCCATGTTCAGCCATTGCTTGTGTTTTTTAAAAAAGTTATTTGCTATTAACATATTAATATATTTTTTATAGTAAGGATCTATCATTCTATCTCCAATTTCACAAAGACCCTATTTTCCAACTAGTGATCATTCTTCCTTGTTTCCAACTTTTACTTTCCAGTCACCCATTACTAATAATGAATCTTGGTTGCACGTTCGATCAATTTCCAACTGCATAAGTTAGAAATCTTCCATTTTTCCCTCTTCTGTTCTGTTTTTTGGTTCATATGTTTGAATGTTAGTGGTATTAACAGATCTTCCTTGTATGCAAATGGATATTATCTTGTCACTCACAGCATTATACTTCAGGATGGATCTAGAAATGGCTATGAATGCAACCCAGTTTTCCGCTTGCATTTTCATTTCCATTTCCAGCCTAGTAGATTTTACGATCATCTGATCCAAAATGTCCAAAGTCAATCCATTTCCATTTACCAATACCCAGAATGTCAATATTTATGCATTTTATTTCTTCCTTAACAATTTCCAATTTTCCTACATTCATACTTCTCACATTCCACGTTCCAATCACTGCTTGTAACTTCTCTCACTTTTTCCCAAAACAAGACCCCACCCTCCAATGCCACATCTGCTTGTTGTTGTTGTTGTTATGTGCTGTCAAGTTGCTTTTGACTCATAGCAAACTTTTGTACAGCAGCCCTGAAACCTGCTCTATCCTGTGCCCACTGTATTGTCTCTGACATACCTATGCTCATTACTCCAATCACTGAACCAATTCATCTCATCAAGGGTCTTCCTCTCTTGTGCTGTCCCTCCTCCCTTCCAAGCATGATGTCCCTCTCCAAGGACTGGTTTCTCCTTGCAACATGCCCAAAGAATGTCACATGAAGCTATATTTGCTGGTCTAATAAAGAAAAAATAATGTGCTCTATTATACTTAGGATTTTCAGAGGCCTGTTATTTTGGAAGTGGATGACCAAACCTTCCTATTCTATCATACTTTAGATTCTTAGCTTTAGAGTACTATCTGACAGAGAAGCATTCTACCCAAATGAACAGATTAAAAAAGATAGTTCCCCATTGCATAGCTGATAGATTCAGTGTTGGTTCTCGTTTGTCAAGGGTGCTGTGGTCCCATCCCCCCCATGCTCAGCTGTATCAGCTACTGAATTCCCTCTCTCGCCTTGCCCTGCAAGCACCTCCCTCCTCACCCCCTGTAGCTAAACTTACAGGATTACGATATGATGTCTCAGGTCTCTGGTCAGTTCTGTCCATTCATTTTATCTCTACTACCCTATCTCTACTATCTCTAATGTTGGGATTCTGATCAGGTCTTCTGGGTGGCTGAACAGATCTTCAGGGCTGGTGGACAGGGGGACCTTGGAGAAGATTATTGAACATACCATCGACTGCAAAGAGAACAAACAGGTCTGTTCTGGAGAGGGTGAGGCAAGGATTTTGAAGCTCTGTCTCACATACTCTGGTCATTTTTCCAGGAGTGACCAATCCTTAGAGAAGGGTATTTATGCTTAGAAGGGTAAGGACAATGCAGAAGAGTAAGACTCTGAGTGAGATGGATTGACACAGTGACAATATTACACTGCGGTAATAGGGGCAGGTGTGTTGGTGACAGATTGACTCAGGTTAGGACAGAATTTAAAGCTATAGCCCATACATAGGGTTACTACGAGTCACAGATGAATTGATAACACATAGCAACAATAACACAGCTTCTGGAACTGTAGAGTGATAACATTGTGTTTATTGTGTGTACTTGCTAACTATATGTGTCTTCACTTCACATAATAAATATTTCAAGAGAGTGCAATATGTTCAGAAGAAAGTGATCACACAGTGCTGAAAGAACTAAAAAGCCACAAGATAAGGCCAGCTTTGAGAAAGTCAACCTTATTTCTGTCATATTTGACATTGAATCAATTCATAGCTGATCCATTTGCAGGTTTCCAAGGCTTTAAATCACGTGAGCGGATCATTCATCTTTCTGAGAGTTACTGGTGGATTTGAAGTGCCTGGGAGACTCAGCTTTTGTGTTAGCAGCTTAACTCCCTACCAACTGGGCCACAAGAATTCCTGTAGAGAAACTAGAAATGTGGTTTTAGCAAAGACTGCTCTGATTATTAAGGGAACCTAGTCCATAGGGTATTTTACTGCTAACCAAAGGTTTGTGTCACCAGTTGTTCTCCAAGGGAAGAAGATGGAATGTGTCTATCTGTTATGGTTTTCATTCTTAAAAACATAACAGAAACATACAATTAGTTAAAATTAACTCTATAACAATGAGTGAGGAAGTGAGTGTGAATAGTGTGATTACTTCAGTACATGCTTGGTTTCTTAAAATACTTAAAAATATAATTATCCTAAGCTTGAATTTCAATTCCCTAAAAACATGAACCAATATATTATAGAACTTGTACAACAATAAGAATAACATTAGTATCACATTAAAGTAAAATCTTGCTTGAAGATAAATTTAAAAAATAGCTGAAACAGTACCTTTATAAAAAACCGTGAAAAATTCAAGCTGAATTAGAAGGTAGCTGAATAGAAGGTAGAGTGACTAGGTAGATTAATAGAGGACACCATGGTGCAAGGGATATCATTACTGATGTCAGATAGATCTTAGTTGAGAGTAGAGAATATCAGAAGGATGTTTACTTGTGCATTATTGATTGTGCAAAGGTATTTGACTGTTTGGACCATAAGAAACTATAGTTAACACTGAGAAAAATGGGAATCTCAGAATTGCTCTTTCAAAACCCATACCTAGAAAAATAAACAATTATTTGAACAGAACAGGCAATACTGCAAGGTTTAAAATCAAGAAATGTACACATCAGTGTTGTATCTTTTCTCCAAGCCTATTCAATGTGAATGGTAAGCAAATCATTCAAGAAGCTGGATATATGAAGAAGACACTGACGTCAAGATTGGAAGAAGATTCCTTACCAATCTGTGTTATGCAGATGACACAACCTTGCTTGCTGAGAGTGAAGAAGACTTGAAGCATTTACTGCTACAGAAGATCTAAGACTAGACCCCTCAATATGGGTTATATCTCAATATGAAGTAAAAAAATATGCTAATCACTGGACCAATAGGCAGTATCATGATAGATAAAGAAATTACTGAAGTTTTGGAGAATTTCATTTAAAGTGGATCCATGATCAATACCCAATGCAGGAGCAATCAGGAAATAAAAAAAAAAGTCACACTGAGGAAATCTACTATGAAAAATCTCTTCAAAATTCTAAAGAGAAAAAAAATTCTAAAGAGCAAGGGTATCAGCTGAAAGACTAAAGTATACCTGATCCAAGTCATAGTCTTTTCAATTTGCTTCTTATGCATCTGAAAGTTGGAGAGTGGATAAAGAAGACCAAAGAACAATCTATGTCTCTGAGTTATGGTATTGTCAAAGAGTATTGAATATACCACGGATTGCCAAAAGAATGAATTCCCATCTTGAAGGAAGTGCAACTAAAGTGCTTCTTAGAGTCAAGTAGGTGAAACTTCATCTTACTTTAAGCCTATTTTCAGAAGGAACCAGTCCTTGAGTCCACCTTTCTAGGAAAGGTGGAGTGTTAGAGAAAGGGAATAAGATCATAAGTAAGAGGAATTGACACCATTACTTCCACAAGGTGCTGTGCTTGATAGAGATTGTGAGGATGGTGCAGGGTAGGGCAAGGTTCAGATCCATTGTTCATTGTATCATTGTTGACTGGATGGCACTTAACAGTAACAATTTTGAATTAGAATGGAGAGCATGAGTAGGAACAATGATAAACATTATAGCTATATAATTTTGGATTCTTTATCAAAGCTGCCTTTCCCATATCCACTTTGAATCTTTCATTCAACTTTAAAAAAAATGAGTCTTAGAAAAGATTCTATTTTTCCTAAGTTCAAGAACCCTCAGCCTTTTCATTTAGGCTTTTTCATAAAGGTTTTACTTTGAGTCCTGTGTTTGAATTTTGGTTTATTAATATTCCTTATCTCCCTACCCACTTACAGAAACTCATCTGACTTGATTCCCTTAGCCTCTACTAGACTGATCTTCTTAATACAATCTTTTTATTTCCACCTGTACTATTTCTCTGTCTTGTTACTTTTGCCTAATCCATAATCTTTGGCCATGAGGATGGGTAGCCTTCATGGCCAAGATTTGATACCTTCCATGCATCGTGGTTACATATCTTAAAGAATCTGGTTTTTTAAAAAATGCTAGGAATGTGCTCTATGAACAACGGAAACTAGCTGGAAATTCTCAAAATTACTTCTTCATGTATCTCCTCCCTGTGTTGGTTTTCCTGTATCTTATTGGAATTTGCAAAATGTGATTATTGATCTATTAAAAATATCCTGGGCTGTTTATCGCGGCTTTGTTTGCAATAGCAAGGAGTTGGAAACAACCTAAATTCCCATCAACAAACGAATGGGTAGAGAAGCTGTGGTATATTCGCACAAT
>NW_006399954.1:4116955-4121951 GCF_000299155.1 Elephantulus edwardii
TAAAAAAAACCAAAAAAAATATCCTGGGCATGAGAATAAGTGATTAAAATAGTTAGTACACTTACTCAGTTGCTAACAAAATGTTGGCAGTTCAAATTCACCCAGAGGAATTAAGGGACAAACTACTTCTTGATCTACTTCCAGAACAGCTCACTGAAAAGCCTAGGGATCATAGTTCTTAGCTGATACACATGAAATCCCCACAAACTGGAATAACTGATTTGGCTGTTGAATCTGGATTCAGATAATGATGATATCAAATAGGCACCTACTAGGGTAGTGTGCAGACTTCTCTTTACTATTTTATGGCTCAAAATACTTTTTTAATAATTATCTGTAATGGTGAAATCTTTGTGTTTTATTTATATATATTGTTTCACACACTCCTCTATTCACATTGTGTTTTTTATGATCATTCCATGGAATGTGTTTTTGGAGTTATGTTTTAAGACTTAAAAGTCATATACAACTTGCCTGAGATCACTTAGAGGGAAAAGCAGTCTTCAGACATATATCATGGTTGAATGGAAAGCCTCCTTTGTTTCCAATATAATACCCTCTTTGCTATTTCATACTCCAGATTATGATTAATTTTCATACAAAAAATAGGGAAAACAACAATAGAACTCTTTATCAAATAAAGTCTGATGTGGTCATGGTGTGTTTATTATTCACACAGGACATAATTATTAAAGCCAGTGTTCCAGGACCTTGTAAGGTTTAAAAGTTCCTACAATCTTTGCTTAATTCCCTGTTTAACAAAGAATATATTGTTCTGGAAATTCTAGTTGAATAAAGAGAACAAAATGAAAACGTCTCCCACAAGGAAACCATGTGATAAAAAAGAAAGTTGTGTTCTCAAAAGTGGAGAGGCAAAAACTATGAATTCAGACAAATAACAGCCAGTGTAAGGGAACAAAGTATTGATTGCATAACAACCTCACTCGAAGCTCAGCATCCACTTCTGACCCAGCTCTGCATGCAACTGACTCATGTGAACCATCTCAAAGCTCTGCACTGGTTTTGGTGAATTGTGGACATAAATGTGCTACTTGGAGAGTGGAGCACAAGGAAGCAAGTTCACTTCATCATAGGACAAGAGTCCATTTCTAGTCATGGAAATATTTTAACAGGAAAAAACATTACAATGGGAATATCATGACTTTTAAAGCAGGCAATATCTTACCAACTCTTGTTGTTTGGGCCATATTTCAACATTCTCTGAAGTCTGGTGAAATAGTGTGTCTACGTGTGCTGCTGACCAAAATAGAGGTAGCACAAAACCACCGGTGGATCACAGGAGATGGGCAGTCTTCTGTGAAGATTTAGTCTCAGAAATCTGATGCAGGATTGCCATGAGTTGGAACAAACTCAATGGCAGTAAGTTTGTGTGAGGTTGAGCTTCATTTGCCCCATCTGAAAATAAGAATGCCATTCATAACAATGTTTTTTATATAAAAGTAAATAATATCTAAACTATCTTACACAATACTTTATTGGATCCTCAATAAACAACATTGGTACCTGCAGGCAAGAAATAATAATTTAAAAAAATAGTGGGGTTCGGTAAAACAAACAAAGAAAACAACAACAAAGAAACAAAATAATGTATTGCAATGAGAAAGTCTATTGTCAAGGACCTCTCCAAAGCACAAAAGAGCAAAAATGTCACTTTAAAGATTAAGATGCACCTTATTCAAGCCATAGTCTTCTCAATCACTTGCTATGAATCTGTGAGATGGACAATGAATCAGGAAGATAGAAGAATTGATGCCCTTGACTTGTGATGGTGGAGAAGAGTAGTGAATATACCAGTAGTGAATGTACCATGGATTGGACTGCCAAAGAAAAAAACGGATGTCTTGGAGAAAGTGAACAAGAGTGCTCCTTAGAGACAAGTATGAAAGACATTGCCTCACATATTTTGGACATGCTCCTAGGAGGGACCATTACTTGGAAAGTAATATCATACTAGCAAAGGTGGAGGGTCAGCAAAAGAGAAACCCTTAATGAGATAGAGTGGCATAGTGACTGCAAACAATGGACTCAAGCACCTTAGATATAACTATGATGGCCCAATTCATAGGACTGAGATGAGTTATACTCAATTGGAAGACACCTAACAACAACAACAGGACAAGACATTTAATAGATGCTACTTCCCACTTTCTACTCTGATGAATAAAATTAACCTTTACAGGGTCAACACATTCTGGGGGAAAGAAACCTTGCCATTTATTTTCCCCCTCTTTTATAGCATTTGAGAATGACATGTCTTGGTTGTTTTCATCCTGATCTAGCTTATTAAAGTCCTCTTTTCTTTCTCTTGTATCATAGATGCCCTTTTTGAATGGCCTTCCTATAAAGGAAAAAATAATCACTCAGTGACTTTTTATATCTAATACACCATGAGAGTATTTAATAATCTGACACAAGGATTTAGTAGTAGTTCCTAAGGCTGCTATAAGAGATTACCACAAGCTTAAAAGGAATCCTAATGGCATAGTTTGTAATGTGTATGTCTATCTATTGAAAGGCTCAGTTCAAGTCAACCAGCTGTTCCACAACATAGTTTCTTCCTGTAAAGATTTATAGCCTCAAAAATCCAATACTGGGTCACTATGGCTCAGTCTGAACTCAACAGCAATGATCTTGGGGTTTGGGTGATTTACAATTACAGAACTTTATTATTACATAATTTTTGAGGGTAAACATCCAAAATCATGTCAATGCGGCATGTTCCTTTGAAATTTCTACTAGTGTATCTGTGTTTACTTCTTAAAACTCCTCATCTTTCTTAGTTGTGGCTGTCCTATTCCAATTGTGCCTCTGCCTTCACATGGCCATCTTAACTCTGAATCTGTGTATCCATATTTCTCTTCTCATAAGGCCACTCCAGCATGAACTTAAGTTAACTAATTGTGCGTGCAAAGACCCTTTTCAAATAAATTTACATTCTCATTTATTAGAAGCTGGGATTCAGCACATTTGAAGGTGACAAATCAACCACTAACAGAATTAGTATTAAAAAAAACCCAACTGGTAAGGTCATGTGCCAGATAACTTGAGTAATTGCATTTGACAAGCAGGCTTGTCCATCCGTCAATCTTTTTTAATGTGCATTGAACTTTACTGTTCAAATGCCATATGAGTGGAGAAAAAAATCATACCAATATTTGCTTTCAATCTCTCACAAAACGTAGTTGTTTTAAAGCATAAAGCATGATTTGACGAAGTGATTTGTAACATAAATATATACCATATTTGAATAGTAATCCTATAATCTGTAGAAGGTGGGATCCTTATTATTTATTGGATAGAAGGTATATAGATGAGAAATTATGTTTTATAACTGTTGTTGTTATGTGCTGTGCAGTTTCTGGCAACTCATGGTGACCCAATGTGCAAGAGTCCTAAACCCTGCTCTATCCTGTGCCAACCTCGTTGTCCCTGACTCACCTACTTTCATTACCCCAAGCACGGAATCTATCCATCTCATCTAGGGTCTTCCTCTCTTGTGCTGTCTCTCCACACTCCCAAACATGATGTCCCTCCCCAAGGACTTGTCTCTTATACTCTTTCCATCTTCTTTTAATGCTTCTTGCATCGTTTAATATTCTGCCCAAAGCATCCATAAGTAAAAGTTTTAATTTGTTCTTCAGTTCCTTGAGCTTAAGAAATGTCAAGCGAGTTCAGCCCTTTTGATTTTCTAACTCCAGCTCCTTGCACATTTCATTGTAATACTTTACATTGTATTCCCTTGCTGCTCTCTGAAATCTGTTCAACTCTTTAATATCTTGATTTCTTCCCTTTGCTTTGGCTTCTTGGTGCTCCAGTACAATATTTAGTTTCTTCGGACATCCATTTTGTTCTTGCTTTCCTCCTCTGCCTATGTAATAACCTTTTGCATTCTTCCTGGATGATATTCTTGATATCCTCCCACAGCTCATTAATGTCCAAGACCTCAAACCTATTCATAAGATGGTTTTGAAATTCAAGTGAGATAGACTCAACGTCAAATGTTGATTGCCACAGACTTGATTTAATTTTCCTCAGCTTCAGCTTGAACTTGCATATGAGTAATTGGTGGTCTGTTCCACAGTCAGGACCTGGCCTAGTTTTTACAGCTGATGTTGAGCTTCTCCAGCGATTCTTTCCACATGTGTAATTGATCTATTCCTATGCATACCATCAAGTGAAATCCATGTGTATAGCCTGCATTTGTGTTTCTTATAAAATGTATTTGCAATGAATAAGTCATTGATTGTGCAAAATGATATCATTCTATCTCAGGCTTCATTTCTGTCTCCAAGTCCATGTTTTCCAACTGCTGATCCTTCTTCTCTATTCCCAAGTTTTGCATTCCAGTCACTTAATATTATTAATGCATCTTGATTGCATGTTCAATCAATCTCTAACTGCAAAAGTTGGTAGAAATATTCTATTTCCTCCTCTTTGGCTCTGGTTTTTGGGGCATATATTTGGATGATGGTGGTATTCACTGGATTTCTTTCTATGTATATGGATATTATCCTATCACTCACAACATTGTATTTCAAGGTGGATCTAGAAATAACTTTTAGCTATGAAAGCAATCCCATTTTTCTTCACCTTTTTGTCTCCAGCATATTAGACCAAATGACCCTCTGACTCAAAATGATCCATACCAGTCTATCTCATTTCACCAATACTTAGGATTTCAATATTTATGCGTTCGATTTCCTTCTTAACAATATCTAGTTTTTCTCTATTCGTGGTTCTTACATTACAGTTCAAATCCATCAGATCTCCATGGGAGAATTATGAGTGATGGAGTACTGTGAGATTTATGCATCTGAAAACCAACTGGGGTGTCAGCTACAGGATAATTCCAATTAGACAGAGCATACAATGACAATATTCAAATCTCTTTCAGTCAGTTGGCCAAGTGGTTGTTCTCCAGATTTCTTGGCACAACTTGATGAGCACATCCAGGGCAACATCTGTTATCTGAAAT
>NW_006399954.1:4124362-4126207 GCF_000299155.1 Elephantulus edwardii
CTCATAGATAGATTTTGTTGAATTTTAAAAGGTCAGTTTATAAAAGAAACTTAACGGAAAGGGGGAAAATAGAAAAGTATGACAAAGAATTTTTGTACTGACTACAAAGAAACTTTCAACAAACCAAAAAGAAATAAATGCATTTTAAAAGTAGGTAAAATTTAACAGTCACTTCATAGAAATGTATGTACAAATTAGATAGGAGAGAGAGAGAGAGAATGAGAATTCCATAGCTTCAACTGACAGGGAAATACAAACCAATTCCACAGTGTGATACCACTCTACAGCTATGAGAATGTTAAAAAACCCATCATCCAGCAGCCTCCTTGCCAAAAAAAAATTTGATATATCAACTGATTAGGAAGATATTGAACAACTAGAATTCTCAGACTTTGACAGTAGGAGTTTAAACTGACACAATCATTTCACTATGCTGTTGGTAATATCTACTAAATTTGAACATACATCTGCTTCGTATCGTAAAGCTTATCCACAAAATCCACACAACAGAAATACATAAGTGCATTTTCTAAAAGTGGTACTAATGTAGTAGTATTCACAATAGCATTCAAATGGAAATAAGCCAAATGTTTACCAATAATGAAATGGATAAATTATAGTATGCTCACCAAGCAAAGAGGAGATAGTAGAGGTGGAAGGGAAAGGGATAATGGGAAAGACCAGAAGGAACAGGAGGACAATGCCTGAAAGAACTGGCAAACTACTGCCATGGCAAGACAAAACCAGCAAAAGACAGATGATTAATAAGGAAAATTTCTGGTAATCTGATCATGTACATTTATCTATGCTTTTCAAACTCTAGTGAACATATGGATCTTCTTGGACAAAAGTTGATTCTAATTTGATAGTTCTGTGGAGTAACTGAGATTCTGCTCAAGTTCCAGGGTAAGTGCTTCTGGTAAGTGGATTGCATATTTGCAATGTTCTGTCCTTTTGGGAGTGGTGCATAACACCAGTTGTCATTGAGTCCACTGTGCTGCAACTCCATGTATATCAGAGGAGAACTGCACTTAACAAGGTGTCCAATGGCTGAATCTTCAGTAGATCACCAGGGGTTTTAGCTTTTTTTGTTTTGGGGGATTTTTTTTTTCAGTTAAAACTTTTAAGTTAGCAAACTGAGCATATTAATCATCTTCACCACCCAGGTTTACTTGCAAAATTTCTTCAAATTACATGATTTGTACATTTTCTATGTGTGTGTGTGTGTGTGTATAAAATTCCTATTAAGTGCCATTGAGTCACCTGTGACTCATAATGATCTATGTATAATAGTTCTGAAGGTACCCTATCGTAAGCCAGTCTCACTGACTCAGACACACCTACCTCCATTGCGCCAGTTACTGTGTCAATACATTTAATCCAAGGCATTCCTCTCTTGTCCTGTCCCCCTACCATTCCAAACATGATGTCCTTCTCTAAGGACTGGTCCCTCCTGGCCACATGCCCAAAGTATGTGAGACAAAGCTTTAAAATCCTAACCTCCAAGGATAAACTTGGTTTTACCCTCTCCAAAACAGACCTATTTGTTTTCCTGGTGATTCATGGTATGCTCAAGACTCTCTTCCAGCACCACAACTCAAAGGTGTCAGTTCTTCTTCTATCATCCTTCGCCATTATCCAGCTCTTTGGTGCATAGCAAGTAATTGTGAAGACCATGGCCTGGATTAGGCTCACCTTAGTCTCTAGACTGAGATCATTGCCTCTCAGTACTCTGGAGAGATCCATGACAGCAGTTTTTCCCAGTGCAATTAATCTTTTGATTTCCCAACTGCTGGTGCCACAATTGTTGATTGTGGAGCTGAGCAAGCTAAAGCATTTTAAAAA
>NW_006399954.1:4126637-4136051 GCF_000299155.1 Elephantulus edwardii
TTGTTGTGATCCTCACAGTCAAATGCCTTAACATAATCAAAGAAACACAGATAGACATTCCTATGGTACACTTTGCTTTCTGCAAAGATCCATGTGACATTGGTGATAATGTCTCTAGTTCCATAACTTCATGAGTTGTGAGGGCTTAGCCATAAGGCTTTGTACCAGCTTGCCAAAGGCATGAGATTTGAAACCATCAATTTCTCTACAGAAGAATGATGGACAGTCTTCTCCTGTGTGATTTATTGTCTCTGAAAACCTAAAGGTTGATCACCTCTGAGTCCTTGACTTTCTGCAGCAAGTGCATCAGGTCCACCTCAGTTGCAGCAAGCAGGTCTGTGTTACCTGTGTAACACAAATTGTTGATGAGTCTACCAACTATCCTGGTACCACATTTCTCCTCATAGAGCCTAGCCTCCTGGATAATCTGTTCTGCATATAGATTGAAGAGATATGGAGATAGGACACATTCTTGGCATACACCCTTTTCAATTTTGAACCAGTGTTTTCCTGCTCTGTTCTGACGACTGCCTCCTGGTCCAAGTATAGGTTTCACATAAGTGAATCAAGTGCTCTGGGATTCCTATTCTTCTCAGAGTCAGCCACAGCTCATTGTGATCCACACAGTCAAATACCTTTGCATAGTCAATGAAACACAGATAGACATTCTTCTGGTACTCTCTGCTTTCAGCCACAATCCATCTAAGATTAGCTATAATACCCCTAGTACCACAGCCTCTTCTAAACCCAGCCTGGACATAAAACAAAACAAAACCCATCAATTTATTAGATATTAATTGACATGTTTCGACTAACAGATGCAACCCTGGACATGCTCATCAATCTATTCCAGGAAATTTTTAGGAAAGCGGCTTGGTCAACTGACTGAGAAAAGATCCATTTTTGTTTCTATTTCCAAAAAAGTCATCCAACCGAATGTGGAAACTATTGAATAATATCATTAATATTATATATAAGAAAAATATTGCTGAAGATCATCCAAAAAAAGACTACTACACAGAAAACCAACAAAAGTTCTAGCCGGGTTTTGAAGAGACCATGGTACCAACAATAGCTCTGTAGATTTCAAAAGGATCCTGGCTGAAAGCAGAGAATACCAAAGAATACCTATTTGTGCTT
Organism: Elephantulus edwardii; assembly: GCF_000299155.1. Taxonomy (NCBI): domain Eukaryota; kingdom Metazoa; phylum Chordata; class Mammalia; order Macroscelidea; family Macroscelididae; genus Elephantulus; species Elephantulus edwardii. Next base: position 4,127,778 of record NW_006399954.1, read on the forward strand.
TATTGACTATTCAAAGACATTTGACTGCATGAATTATAACAAATTACAATTAACATTAAGAAGAATTTGAATCCAAGAACACTTAAGAATGTGAAATCTGTACATTGACCAAGAAATTGTTGCCCTTACAGAACAGAGGGGCAATAAATGGTTTAAAATCAGGAAATGTGTATACTAGGGCTATATACTTTTCCAACACCTAATTCAATCTATCTATGGAATTAATCATTTGATAAACTGAATTACATTAAGAAGAATGTGATATCTTATTTGGGGGAAAAAGTCATCAACAGTATGTATTATGCAAATAGCATAACCCATAAAGTTGCTTGTAGAAAGTAACAAGCCCTGAAATATTTACTGCAGAAGATCTAAGATTGTTGTAATACCATTTACCATAGAGTTAGAACTGACTCATCCTGACCCTCTAGTGGGTTTTCAGAAGCAATAAATCACATGAGGGAAGATAGCCCATCTTTCTCCCACAGAACAGCTATTGGATTAAAACAGATTGCTTTTGGTTTGACAGCACAGTTCCCTACCGCTAATCCACCAGAACTTCTTTAGCTAGACAAAGAATATAATTGAATTATCTTTTTCTATTTATATAGTCTTTCAATACTGAACTGTATATTTAACATTCTCTTGCGTACACCAAATATTTCACTTTTATTGCATTTGAAATAATTGCCAAGCTGTGACATATGTGTATTTTTGGGAAGGATCTGGAGAGATCCTTCACTGAAGCTGTTGGTCTGTTGAATGTATATAAAACAGATGGTTTAGAGGGACTCTACAGTAGGGCTGAGTACAGAGGCCCCTCAGAATAGCAGGAAGTTTAGACTTACACAATAGTCCACACATAACTTGCTCAAGATGTTCCAGGAGAATTTAATAACTACAATTTCAAGTCTACCGTAACTCACCCTTTTGTACAAATTTCCTGAATATCTTAGTTGGCAAGGGAAGAGAATGGAGAGGTAACTGCTTATTCTTATTGTAGCAAACTATGCCATCTGATCTTTTTGTTCTTCTCTATCGTTTATTTATAAATGCAACACAATATTAAGAAAACAAAAATTTTCACCACTAGGCGGAAAGGATCATTATGTTATTGCTGTTGTGTACCACTGAGTTCAAACAGAGACACAGCTGACCCTCTGTTGGGTTTTCGGATGCAGTTAATTGCATGAGAGGAGTTTGCCCATCCTTCTCCCATGGAATAAGGGGTAGATTCCAACCGTGTACCTTCGGGATTTCAGCATAGCATCTCATCTTGCCACTACACCACATAACTATACATGGAGAAAAGATTGAAGTTGTCAATGATTCCATTTTACTTGGATACATAATAAGCATTAATACTAATAGCAGTCAAAAAAATGTTGTAATGAGAAAATCTGTTGTCAAAAGCCTCTCTAAAGTGCTAAAGAGCAAAGATGTAAGTTCAAAGACTGTAACACTCCTTATCCAAGTCTTTTTTTTTTTTGCTTGTTTGTTTCAATTGCTACCTATTCATCTGAAAGTCAGATAATGAGCACTGATAACAGGAGTAGAATTGATTCCTTTGAACTGTGATGATAGAGAAGAGTCCTGAATACCCTGTGAATTGCTACAAGAACAAACAAATTTGTCTTGGGAGAAGCGTAACCAGCAACCAGCGTACTCCTTAAAGGTAAGGATGGTGAAATATTGTCTCACATACTTCATACATGTTGTCAGAAGGGGCCAGTTTTTGGAAAAAGATCTTATGCTGAGAAAGAGAGAGGATCAGAGAGAGAGAACAGCCTCAACAAGATGGATTGACATAGTGACTATAACAACGCCTTCACATATACTAGGATGATGCAAGATAATAGTAGTTTCAGATTTGTTGTTCATAACATTACTATGAGTTGTGTTCAACTAGATTACACTTAAAAATAACACCACCAACAACATAGAGGCTAATGATTTAAAATATCAGCAAGCAGGGTATCAGGCTGCTAGCTTTTGAAACTGTTATTTCGAGAGAATGATATGGATGAGTCCAAAAGGTCTTTGTGAGAAAGCAAGGTTCCAGATGCCTGGCTTTGGAGGCTGATGAGTCTAAATTAGGTGAGCATGGCAGGCCCACTGAACCAGATAGTCAGATATAGCTCAGACAAAAAGTTATCCAGCTTTTTGTCAGATAGTCCAAAAAACATCTCGGTCAAGGCACACTTATGAGAAAACTTTCTGTTGGCGGTATCTTTATAAATTGTAAGAAGACTTAGTCATACAAGGTTGATTATATCTTTACATATTGGTAATAAAGGTTAGAATTCATAACTCATAGAATCATTATGCTTTTCTTAGGATCACGACCATGTTGACACATAGTATGAACCACTGCAGACATCAAAAGGATGATTTAAGTGTCTATTTGTGAGAGAGATGGATATTTCAACTATACTACTTGGAGGTGGTTGCTTATAAGTAACAGAAACCAATTCTAAAAATCTTAACAGGATATTTGTTGATATTGTATAGGTTATCTTAGAGAGAAGAAGGAAATTTTGAGGACTGGAATTACCAAGAAAAACACTCACGAACCAAAGAAAGACTTAGTACCAGAAATTCAACCAACTTTTCCCTGTTCTTGTTTTGTGCCACCAAGTTGACTGCAACTCATAGCAACCCTATCCACAATAGTTCTGAGCTCTGCTCTATCCTGAGCAAATCTCATTATTTTCAACACACCTATCCTCATTACTCCAGTTACTGTGTCTATCCATTCCTTGCAGGGTCTTCCTCTTCTACCAGGTAGTCTTACTGAAATGTTGTTACCTGCTGTCAAGTCCTTTGCAACTTACCGTGACCCTATGCACAATATTTATGTTACTATGTTACCCTGAGCCAATCTTACCATCTCTGACGCATTTGCTCCTATTACCTCAGTCACTGTGTCAATCCATTTCATCCAGGGTCTTCCTCACCTACATCATGCCTCCATAAATGGGTCAGTTGCAGCCTAGTTCTCAAAGTGGCATCTTTTCTCTTTAGCAATTTAAAGAGATTTTTGAAGGGGGTAACAGAGCATAAGAGAAGAAGTTTCACCATTCTTGCCTGTTAGGAGCACTCTGATTACACTTCCTCCAAGATAGACTTGTTTGTTCTTGTGACATTCTATGGGCTATTAAATACTTTAATCTTTCCCCATCTATCATGATGCTGCCTATTGGTACAGTGGTGATGATTTTGGTTTCCTTGATGTGGAGTTGTAATTCGTATTGAAAGCTGTAGTCTTTGATCTTCTTCAATAAGTATTTCAAGTCATGTTGTGGGAACAGTCCTTGGAAAAAGACATCATTCTGAGAAAGGAGATGTGTCAGAGGAAAAGAAGGACTTCAACAAGAAGGGTTGACACAGTGACCGTAACGAGCTTCATCATGTGAGGGTGGACAGAATAGATCCAGGTTTGTAGATAGATTTGTTGTTTATAGGATTTCCATGATTCATAGTCGATTTTATGGCATATTGCAGATAACATTTATAATAGAACATATCCTTATCTAATTCCTCTCATGGTAAAGTGTATTGTAAAAAGTATCCTGTTAAGTTTTTAAAGCCATTCAGGAGTAATGGTGTCTAGTCTTTAATCTATTCTATTAGTTATCATAAAAGTTACTAATTTCTAGTAACAGTAAATTATATATTTCCCACCATGTATGAAGTGTTTTTGACTCATCTGGGTAGAAAGCAAGAAGAGGCATAATATCATTATTATCTCCGACATATTCAGGTCATGTTACTTCCATATTTTGTTAGTTTCAATGAACCAGAGATGGCTAATGAATGATTTCCATTGGATAATTTTGTCTTTCCTGTTTCAAGTTTCAAGTTGCCTGCCTGGATTTCATTAGCATTGCAATAATTTACCCAAGAGGGCTTTAACCCTCTAAGGAGATTGGGAAAGGGATATTGTGAGGATGTGTGTACTTGTGGGAAAGGAGATATTTTTGTTAACCCCATGGTTATTATTAATGTGTGTGAAAGAGGTTCAAGGATTATGATTTATGTTCCTCAGACAACAGTCTGTGAAAACTGGCACAAAACTTCCAACTCTGACACAACATTCATTATTATTTTATTACTCAGGGAAAGTAACTATCATGAAAACAAAAATATTTGGGAATCATTGGAAGAGAGGAGAAACTACTACTTGAAATAAATTTTATTTTTTGTTTATTATGTTTTCTAGTTATTATTACTCAATTTCACCCATATAACTCTCAATTTTAACTTATTTTATGAAATCCTTTTTCTCCCTTGCATAATGACAACACTTTCACAGATATAATTCAAAATAAGACTATCTAGTAGGGAGCTCTGGTGGCCGAATAGCAAGAAGCTACAATCATGAAGACACAAAGTTTGAGGCCACCAACTGTTTCACAGAATGATAGGCAATCTCCTTCCATGTAATTAACTGCCTCTGAGAACCCGCTGAAGGGTTAGCTATGGGTCATTTCCAACTTTACAGTATACAACAAGAACAATGATCATCTAAAATGTAGAATATATCATCAGAATAGTGTAAAATGGTTTTATATTTCTTTAACCCACCCATATTTTTCATAATTAGTGTCATAATTTCTTTTTTTTCTTTCTTTCTTTTCTTTTTAAACTATCTGATGAATTAAGACATATACCCTCAAGTTGATCAACACTTTATACTTTATCTTCTATTTTTTTTATTAGTAAAAACATCTGCCACTCAGATAAAAACCCTATACATACCTATACTTAGGGTCAGTGAAAGTGAGGAAGACCCTTAACAAGATGTATTAACACAGTGATTGTAACAATTTGCTAAAGCATGTCAGAGATTGTGAGAATGGTACAGGTTAGGGAAAGATTCCGAGCTATTCTTTAGAAGATAACAGTAAAATCAAAGACACTTAACAAAAAAAAAGAAACAAACCAGGACTGAAAATCCAAGTGTAAATGAAAACAAAATGGTCAAAGTATTAAATAAGGTTTTAAAACTAGAGTTCAATTTTAAAACTTTACTCTCTAAAGCCATATTTTATTAAATTTTATTATAAAAATATAACTATTTCTTTTATTACATGACTATGTGCTACTAAAAATGGGTTTTACTCTGTGTGAGAGGAAAAGTTCTAAAATGCTTTCCTCTAAAACATCCTGGCCTACCTTCTCCACTGTAGCAATGACTAGTGAATATGATGAGACAACCCTCTCATTATTGTGTCACATTAAATGGCAAAGGAATTTTACAGATCTAACAATATTCCTAATCAGTGAATTTGGAATTCCACTAAAGAGATTATCTTAGGTGGGTCTGATCTAATCAGATGAGACCTGAAAGAGACAAGAATCAATAGCAGTACTTTCTGGCTGAATGGAAATAAACAAATTACCTTGAGTTTTAAAATTACAATGAACTGAATTCTGACAACAATCTGGATAGCTTTGTAAGAAGATTCAGAACTTAAGTGAGAAACTATTGTTGTTATGTGCTATCAAGTAGCCTGTGATTCATGGCGAGCCTATATGTACAATTGCTCTGAACTCTATTCTATGCCAGTGTTTATTCTGAACTCTATTCTGTGCCAGTCTCTCTGTCTCTGATATACCTATTCACCCCACTTCCTGTGTCAATTTATCTCAACTGGGGCGTCTTTCTTTCCTTTGATATCTTTCTCCTTGGACTAGCTAAATGTGTTCTGTTGTACAAAGGGTTTTCAGAGGCCTGCTATTTCAGAAGTGGATGGCCAATCCTTCTTCCTAGTCTGTCTTTATGTGAATGTTCAGATTTAGAGAAGTATCAGACAGACCAGCAAGTTAAAGGTATATCCCTTATTGCGCAGTTAACTTTAGTGTCAGTGTTGTCCCTGCCTTTCTCACACGCGTCTTTACCCACTTATTTCCTGCTTCACCATCCAGCAGGATACCCATCCACTTCTACCCCCTCCCTTCACATCTATCTCCCTTTCACCAGCCCTCCATCTAATAACTTATATATGAAGCTTCCATGGCTTCTGTGATTTCAAACACATCAGCTGATGGTAGTTCCTTATGTTGGGATCAGTGTCTCTGAAGTTTAGTCGTAATGTTTCCCGATCAAAGGTGATGCATCCTGTAGAACTGGTGTGTAGTCAGCTAGTCAGATGCCTAACCCCTCCTCTGAGCTTCCTGCCGGAACAGATGTCACAGGGTTTGGCTTCTTCGATTACCTGGAAAGATGGGATGGGTCTGCGGGGTCTGAGGCTGTCCTCTGAGGTGCCCAACTTCAGCTAGTCAGATGCCTAACCCCTCCTCTGAGCTTCCTGCCGGAACGGATGTCACGGGGTTTGCCTTCTTCCTTTCCATCCTGGTTCCTGCGCTATGGCCCCCGCAAAGAAGGGTGGTGAGAAGAAGAAAGGCCGTTCTGCCATCAACGAAGTGGTGACCAGATAGTACACCATCAACATTCACAAGCACATCCATGGAGTGGGATTTAAAAAGCGTGCTCCTCGAGCACTAAAGGAGATCCGGAAATTTGCCATGAAGGAGATGGGAACACCAGATGTTCGCATTGACACCAGGCTTAACAAAGCTGTCTGGGCAAAAGGAATAAGGAATGTCCCATACTGCATCCGTGTACGGTTGTCCAGAAAACGTAATGATGATGAAGATTCCCCAAACAAGCTGTATACACTGCTTACCTATGTACCTGTCACCACTTTCAAAAATCTACAGACCATCAATGTGGATGAAAACTAATAGCTGATTGCCAAATAAAGTTATAAAACTGCAAAAAAAAAAAAGAAACCAAAACCCAAAAACACAACTCAAAGTGGATCATGGACCTAGGTCTAAAACCAAGAACTATAAACTTCATTAAAGAATAGCTTGGAAGAAATCTAGAAGTGCTAATCCACAACATAAACATTCTTCCTAGTATCCTAAAAAATCTACTCTCCGGAGAAGATGAAATAGATGAATAGGGCCTTCTAAGAATCAAATCCCTATGTGCATCCAAAACCTTCTCCAACAGGTTAAAAGGGAAGCCACAGACTGGGAAAAAGTATTTGGAATGACATGTCAGATAAGGGACTAGAATTTATAAAATACTTGAGTATAACAACAAGATAAAGCTAAACAGCCCAATTGAAAAATGGATACAGGATATAAACAGACACTTCACCAAAGAAGACATTCAGATGGCCAACAAACACATGAAGAAATGTTCAAAATCCCTACCTCTAAGAGAGATGCAAATCAAAACAACTATGAGATGTCATCTCACCCCAGTAAGAACAGCAAAATTTAACAGAACAGTAAGCAACAAATGCTGCCAAGGTTGTGGAGAAACTGGAACTCTTATTCACTCTTGGTGGGAGTGTAAAATGGTGCAACTACTATGAAAGGCTGTAATGGCGCTGTCTCAAAAAGTTGCAAATAGAAATACCATTTGAACCAGCAATTCCACTACTGGAAATACACCCCAAAGAAACCACAACTGCTAGCCAAGCAGATACATGTACACCCATGTTTATAACAGCTTTATTCACAATAGCAAAGAGTTGAAAACACCACAAGTGCCCATCAACAAATGAATGGATAGAGAATTTGTGGCATATTCACACAATAGAATACTATGCTGCATTGAAAAACAAGGAACTCATGACATAATGTACAAAATGGTGATCCTGGAGGACATTATGCTGAATGAAATATATCAGTCACAAAAGGACAAATATTGCTTAGTGCCACTGTTGTAAAACGAGACTGACATCAGGGTTGGAGGGTGACTGAGAAAGATGGGATAAATTATTTACACTGCATTGAGACAGATGCGAGAGAGAACTTTTTAAAAGGGATATATGATTGGTATTATTGTTAAGACAGGAGTCCATAACGAAGGCTGCACAGTGAAGTGGAATTGGAGGAAGGGGTTGTGTAACAATGAAAGAATTTTTTCTCTTACTTTTCAAAGAGAAGAATGGACTGGGGTGGGAGAGCTGGAAGCGAGGAAAGTGCAACAATGCATGAATGGAAATCCAGTCTCCATAAACTTTCATTAAAAATTAATAATAAAAATAATAAAAATCCCGGTGCTGGCTGAAAATCGCCTGTGACTTCATCCATAGCCACTGGTGAGAGTCAGTGCCCAGAGCCATCAGGGGCTTTAAGCTTGTTGCCCACTGCTGTGGTGTGGACAGCTGAAACCCAGGCCCCGACAGGCACCTGGGGGGTGGGGGGGAAAATCCCAGACTCTACCTCATGCTCTGTTGGAGAAGGAGG
>NW_006399954.1:4136461-4139380 GCF_000299155.1 Elephantulus edwardii
TGTCATTCCTCTGTAGCATCTGGTCCCCACTGGACCCTCATCATTTCCTTCACCTGCTCCCCCCACCGACCAAACTGTGAAGCTCTGCAACTGCATCCTGGCCTATCCTCACCCTTCTGCTCCCAACCCTCACCTCCTTGTACCCCCAATATGTTTTTACCAATTAAAAAAAATATTTAAAAAAATAATAAAAATCTTAATAAAAATTAAAAAATCCCAAACTCAATAAAAACCAACAAATTCCAAATGCTATCTGTAATAACAGAAGCAGATATCACATTGTAAATCTAAACTTCTCACATAGGAAGTGTTGGAGGGAAAAGAGAAAGAAATGCCAATTATTGATTCTCAGAGTCTCCCTGTTTGGGTATCATCATATAGCCTAGGGGTGCTATAGAAGAATGTTATAAAAAGTCTTGTGCTTGTAGAAAAAAATATCTCATATCTTGTCACCACATATAAACCACATTTATTCCTCTGTAGCATTCTCATGATTGTGAGGTGAGGAGCATGATATCCTTTTCTCAACATCCTTGGGGTGGGGGGGGGGAAACAAAATAAAACAACCCCATCAAGCTTTAGGAGTTTCAAATGGGAAATGGGAAAGAAGTGTAGTGACCAAAAAACTGTCATTTATTGTTGTGGTTAGAAATTTCTTCTTGGGACAGAAATAAGGTGAGCCAGTTAGAGAGTTGATTTCTGTCTCAGGCAATTAAAGACAATAGTACTGTATTATTTTCTATTGTGTAAAGCAAAACCATTTTTATATGATAAAATTGTTATTGTGGTAAAACAATATTGACCCCATTCCAATTTATACTTATGCTAAGATTGTTTGCTAGTCCTCAGAATTGATGAAGGATGAGAAAGGAGCCATGATGTCTTTTGCACACAAGCCTGGCTTTATAAAAACCATAGAATTTGACAACTCTGGGAGATGAGATAGAGTAATTTATCTAAACACTTTCAACATTTTTGTAACTTCTAGGATAAGAAGCATAGGGAAGACACACTTTTTTATGTAATTGCTTATATGGAAAAGAGTTGGTTAAAGGAAAGTTTTAGTAGATTAATAGTTTACTTACATTCTATGTTTATTATACTTGTTTGGATTTGGTATTTCTAGAAATGTTCCTGGGTTTACAATGCTTTCTAGAATTCTTCAATCACTGGTACTTTTATTAATTAAATACCATAGTGGAAAGAGGGATTTCTGCTTCCTCTCTCACACACACTAGGGGACAGTGAGAAATCAGCACTAATTTCCCCCCCTCTAATTTATGTGATATTTCTTTTTATCTGGATCTGGTTTTCTTCACGAATTTGCGTGTCATCCTTGCGCAGGGGCCATGCTAATCTTCTCTGTATCATTCCAATTTTAGTTTATGTGCTGCCGAAGCGAGCACTGGATCTGGTTTTCTTGATCATCATACACCCCTTTCTTACTGAAGTAGCCAAAATATGAATAATTTCTTTGTTTCTAAAATGCTGCGATAGATGATAGATAGATAGATAGATAGATAGATAGATAGATAGATAGATAGATAGATAGATAGATAGTGATCTAGCAGCAAGAAGTTGTGATGCAATCCCAAAGGCGTGAGGGTACCAGCTGCTCGACAGGAGGAGAATGGACAATATCCTCCCATGTGATTAACTGCCTCTGAAAACCCACTGAAGGGTCAGCTATGGGCCAGTTCTGACTTGACAGCACACAGCAATATCTATTTATCTATCTATCTATCTATGTTTTATATGAGAAAAAGAACAACAGCTGGTTTGACGTCCCTGAGAAGGGTAACTAACCTTCCACACTCTGTTCTGGGTGTTTTTAAGCTTTAAGATAAATATCTCTTTGTTGTTTGCTTTCCTTAATATTCAATTCCAACCTCACTTGGAAAGAGAGGAAAGGACTCCACGAACTCATTTTGTCTCAGCTAGAGCTATAACGCAAACATGCCATACAAGAAACTTTTTGTGTTTATTTCCCCCTCCACACATCAGAAGACACTTGCCTAGGAATCATCTGGCTAGTGGATGGCAGAAGTTTCAAGTCATGGTTCAAATGCACCAGCACCCATCTGCTGCCCAGGTGAAGGATAACAACTCCAGAGTAGTCCGCAGTGTCTGAATTTGCTTAGCTCACAGTATTTTTGCCGACTTGAAAGCTGCTTTCCCACCCTCTCTTGCCTCCCATCCTCATTTCCTTTTATAATAGAAAGAAAGTGACCCTGTGGGTTAGGCAATTCTACATCAAGGTGAATTCTTGATAACAAGCTCTGTTCTCCCGTATGCATTGTAAACATATTAATTAAAGGGAGCTTGTTTTTGAAGATCAAGGAAGAAAGAATTCCAAAGCCAGGCCTGATAACTCCTTCCAGTCACTTCCTGAGTTTTTGCTAGCTCACTTGGAGGATCTCCAAGTGACAGTCTCAGAATATATGACACCTCAACATCTATATTTAAAAAAATATTTTATATTGGTGTGCTTACAAAGTTCTTATGCATTGTGATTCATACTATTCACTCACCTTGAGGTATATTCATAGTAGAGGAATAGTGAGGTCATACTGAGTTTCTATGCTCAATTTTTTTAGTAAATGACACACTGCCTTCCAGAGTGGTTGTACTATCTTACAATTCCATAAGCAACATGTAAGAGTTTCTATCTCTCCACACTCTTTCCAACATTTATTGCTTGCTGCTGTGCTAACACTTGCCACTAAACCTGAGGTGAGATGGTATTTCATTTGTGGTTCTGATTTTGGTTTCTCCCATTGCTATTGTGTGAGGAAATTACAAAACAATAGCATTTTTTATTATTATTAAATTTTATTAGTTTTAATGAACATTTACAGGGATTTTGGGTTTTCATTCCTTCATTGATGCACCATTCTCTCTACCCTCCTCCCCAGTTCG
>NW_006399954.1:4139610-4154418 GCF_000299155.1 Elephantulus edwardii
GTTTTTTTCTCTCAGTTGGTAGGTCGTCTTTTCACCCTGTTGGAAAAAAAGGTTTGGATGAGCACAGGGAATGAATTCAGAAATTCTCATTCATCAATTTGATCCTCTGTAGATTGTGCATTTCTTCCTGTATTTGTCAGACTCTTTATTCCATAGACCATGAATTTATGGTTTGGGGCTTTACTCTCAGGTCTTTGATCCACCTGGACGTGATTTTTGTGTATGGTGTGAGTTGTGAATACTATTTCAGGTTTCTGCAGTTTTCTGTCCAGTTTTCCCAGCACCATTTAGAAGGTTTTGTCATTTACTCATTTAATAGATTTTATTACCTTGTTGAATGTCAATTGATCATAGGTAGATGGGTACATTTCTGGGTTTTCTATTCTGTTCCACTGGTCTATGTGCCTGTAGTTGTACCAGTTCCGTGTTGTCTGGGTTACTACTGCTGTGGAGTAGATTTTGAGGCTAGGGAGTGCTATCCCTCCTCCTTCATTTTTGTTTTTCAAAAGTGCTTTGCTTACTTGGGGTCTCTTTCCTCTGGAAACAAACTTGACAATTTCTTAATAACAAATGCAATGCACCAATAGGACTTGTCCCTGCCACAGGGAGTTTCTGTGATCTTCCCTCTGCACAATCAATAGTTTGCTTTTGTTGTTGTTTTGTGCAATTGAGTCAGAACAAATTCTACCTCTACTAGGACTTCGGAGGCTGTAAATTGCACCACAGTAGGTTCCTCATCTTTTTCCCACAGAGCAGTTTGTCAATTCGAACCACTTGCTCTAGGATTCACAGTGTAACTCTTTACCACTAGGCTACAAGAGTAACCTTCTCATATTCCAGTACATCATAGACCACAGACCTTTAGGAACAAGTTACTTTGGTAATGCAGTCAGTTACAAAACTAATAATAGAAAAGTATAATTTTGTATGTAGAAATAGGTAATGAAAATACAACAGGAGAAATTAAATGATGTTAACAAAGGGCAGAAAAATTTTTCTGTGCAGTGCCAGCCAATCACTATTTTAGGTTTCATGAACTATATAGTAGTCTCTGTTGAAGCCATTAACAACTTATTGTCATGCAATTGAAACTGACTTGGAGCTTTCCTTTTGGTGAGTTTTTGAGGCTGTAAATCACACAGTAAAAGAAAGCCCAACTTTCTCCTTTAGAGTTGCTAGTGGATTTGAATGCTCACAGAGATGTGGCATTTGCTTTATCAGCTTAACTTCCTATGGACTAGGCCATCAGAGCTTCCTCTAAGCAGCCACAGTCGAACTGATAACAGAATGATGTGATGGTGGGGTTGATGGAGGTTTTTGTATGCCATCACGTCACCTGCCATTCATAGTGATCCTATGCTCTGAATCCTGCCCAATCCTAAGCCAGTCTCACTGGCACACCTATTCCCATTACCCCATTACTGTGTCAATCCATCTCATCCTGGGTCTTCCTCGCCTGCATTGTCCCTCTACCCTTCCAAACATAAGGTCCTTCTCCAGGGAGATGTCTTTCCTGGTAACATGGCCAAAGCATGTGAGAAGCTTCAGAATTCTTGCCTTATTTTCCAACAAACATTTTTTTTTCCTTTCAGACCCCTGTTCTAGAATAATAACACAAGATATAAAATGTCCAAGAACCTTAATAACAAACACTGGTCACCTCTAAAGAAAACCAAGACTCAACTAAGGAAAACAAAAGAAAAAGGGGGGGGAATTGACTCTCTTTCATAATCATTCGTTCTCAAGTCAACTCTAACTCAGTGATTCTCTCTGTGTCTGAGTATAACTGTGCTTCATAGGATTTTAATTTTCTAATTTTTCAGAAGGCTAGCAACAGACCTTTCTTCCAAGGCATTTTTGGATAAAATTGAAACACTAACCTCTCTTTTAGTTAATATCCTCATACGCTACCATTTGTATCACTCAGGGATATTTTTGCTTTACAGTAAAAATCAATACTATAATGGTATTAATTTTCCTAAATTAAATCTTCAATCTGATAGAATTCTTTAGGTATATCCAATACAGTTCACCTTGAACTCGACAGAGAAAGAAGGAAGGGATATAAAATACTAATTAATAGAAAAGGAGCACATAGATTAAAAAGAAAAAATATTCCTTTTAAACACTTTTAAGGAATTTTTTTCTTTTTTAATCTGTGTGTTTCTTTAGGATTAGGTATTATTTTCATGACAAGATCACAGAAAAAGAAATGCTTTTTTTTTGCCATGAGGTGGGTTTTATTTTCATTAATCATACAAATAATTTTCTAGAATAGCCCAGGACAAACCGGAGACTTCAGTGGTCCCTTCAGAGACCCGCAGGCCGGTGGCAGGGCACGGCGTGCCCGGGTTTACAGTGCAGCTCGTCGCTCGTGCCTATCCTGCAGGTGGCTCTTCCTCCACATCACGACTAGGGTGTAGCACATGACTTGGGCGGAGACCACTGCAGGATCCTAGGACATCTCACTCCGCTTCTCCTGCTAGATGGTCTCTTTGGTCGGCAGGGTATTCTTCTCCTGCGTCTCGGTCTTCTTCAGCTTAGCCTTATAGAAGCTGGTGATTTCCCCCATGTCAGGCTTGTCTTTCATTTTTGTGAAACAATCCGCGGATCCCCTTCCAGCCGGTGCCCTGTCTCTCCCACTCCTCTTGTTGCAGCGAGAGACCAAAAGAAATGCATATTAAAGTGGACTGTGGACTGAGGGGGATTGCATAACAATGAAAGAATTTTTTTTTCTTTATAGAGAAAAATGAACTGGGGGAGGGGTAGGCAGGGAGGAAAATGTACAACAATGAATGAATAGGGAAATATTAAATGAAGAGAATATGCTGTAATATATATATATATTGCATTTTAAAAATCATTAATAAAAACATTTAAAATAAAATAAGAAAAGAAAAAAATTGGGAATGTGAATCAATGTGTGCCACTTGGAAGAATTTGGTGAGATCTTCGAAATTTGTGGAAGCATAAACCTTTTGACTCTATAGAGGGTTAAACCGGGCTACTCCTTGGAGGCAATGATTCTGAGGGTTTGTCTAACATACTTTGGACATGTTGTAAGGAGATACCGGTCCTTAGAGAGGGACATCATGCTTAGGAGAGTGGAGTGACAGCGCAGGAGAAGAAGGCCCTCTATGAGGTGGATAGATTCAGTGACTGGGCTAATCGGGACGGGAGTGTCAGAGACAGTGCGATTGACACAGGACAGAGCAGAGTTTAGGGCTGTTGTACTTAGGGTCACTATGAGTCGCTAGCAACTAGACGGCACGTATCAACAACAATTCTACTGAAAAGAATTCAGCCCTCTGACATAATGCAGATTTTCACTGAGATATTTATAGTGTTTGACTTTTCAGAACATGTTCACATCATATTTCTTTTGTATTCTTAATGTCAGCAGGGTTATCTTATCCTGGCTATTGAAGCTATTTTTATCTTTGTCTCTATATTTTTAAAAGCCATGTTTTGGTTTGCCATCCAAAAGAACAGTTGCAACCCTAGGGATGCATCAAAAAGTCATTTTTGTCCTTCCCTGAAATTAGCAAACACTTAAATTTCCTAGGCAGTGGAAGGAATCACAGAATGTGCTAAAATATCCCTAAGAAGAACCCTAATCTAACCCGGTGAAGGTGAAAATCAAACAACAATAAAACCAAACCAATACTACATGCTAGATTCCAGCTCATAGTGAACCTATTGAAAGGAGTGCTGTTGTTTTTAGGGGCCCTCAAGTCAAGGATGACTCACAAGTACCCTGTGAACAGTGATACTGAAACCTGCTCTGTGGTTTGTCATCATTATCATCTGAGAAACTAGAGTCTGCTGCTGAAGTCACAGTGTCAGTCCATTTCACTGAGGGTCTTCCTCTCCTTTGCTTACCCTCCATCTTTCCAAGCATGATGTCCCTATTTTAAGAAACACCCTTTCCTAGTTACATTTCCAAACTATGAAAGATGAAGCTTCATCATTGTTGCCTCCCAGGAGCACTCTGGCTGTATCTCTTCCAGGACATATCTGTTCGTTCTTTTGGCCGGTCATGAGATAGATATTCAGTACTCTTCTCCAGCACCACAACTCAAAGACATCATGAAGCCTTGTTTATTGTCCAACTCTCTGATATGTAGCAGATGGCTAAGATGACTGTGACTTGAATCATGCACACACTTTAGTTTTTAAACTGATGTAATTGCTCTTCAGTGTTTTAGAGGGGTCTCTGGCAACAGAATTTCCCAATGTAATAAGTCTCCTGACTTCCTGATTGCTGGTACCAAGTACATTGATTGTTGGTCCAAGCAAGAGAAAATCATTGACAACTTCAATCTTCTCTTCATCTATCATAATGTTGACAGTTGGGCCTGTGGTGAGGATCTCTGTCTTACTGATGTTGAGATATACTCCATACAGAATATGGAAATTTAAGGCTATAGTCGTTGAATAGGTTTTTAATATCTTCCTCACTTTAAGCAAGTAAAGTTGTGTCATCAGCACAACAAAGGTTGTTGATGAATCTTCCTCTTATTCTGATGCCACATTCATGTTCATAGAGTCTATCTTCACAGATTATTCGCTCAGCATACAGATTGAATGGGTATGGAGAAAGAATACAACCCTGACGCAACATGCACCCTTCTTGATGTTAAACCATGCAGGGTTACCTTGCTCTGTTCATACAACAGTTCTTGGTCTAAGGGTAGATTCTGTATGTGCATAATTAAGTGTTCTTTGATTCCCATTTTCTCAATATGAGCCATAATTTGTAATGATCCATGAAGTCAAATGCTTTTGCATTGCCAATTAGACACAAATAGACATTCTTCTGATATTCTCTGCTTTTAGCCAGTATCCATTTGACATCACCAATGATATCCCTGGTGCTACAACGGTCTGCCCAAAAGGCTTCCAAGACTATACTCTTCACAGAAGCATTGAGCTAGCTCCCTTATAGTCATTTACTGAATCCAAGAAACCCAACCATGACCCCAAGAACTTTAAGGGAGGAGATGTTTCCATCTTTCTCCCTCAAAGCAGCTTGTGAACTTGGACTTCTGATCTTTCTATTATCTACCAAAACATAATGTGTTGTGCCACCAGACTATGAAGCCTTTGAGAGCATTTGTACTCTGCTGTACAGGAGCTGGATAATAAGGTACAGAACAATAAAAACATCTTAGTAAATTCAGGTAAAATCCGAAACACTGTGTGTCTCAGTGCAGGCAGCATTAACACTACAGACACCCCCACATATATCCCATGTTAGTAAATACTCTTATGGAAAAGGAAGTTCCTTTTTAGGTAAACTGGTCACTATGTTTAATCAAAATTTACTTAATAAAATAATGTATTTATTTGTTTTGTTTCTATTTTATGAGCAGTTTGACAAATAAAACCTTAGAGAAATTAAAAATGGAATTTTACAGGGAGTTCCTTAGGAAGATAGTTATTAATCATATTAGCACAGTTATTAGTGAAATGTTGTTGGTGATTCAAAATTTGGTAGAAGTCCATGATAGTGTGTTTGTCTTTTCCCATTTGGTTTGGTGAGAAAAGAGTGTTAGACACTAAGACTTCCTGTTACACGTACCTTTCTGAATATTTTTTACATATATTTTTTAAAATCTTCTCATTCTTGTCATTCTAAAGGGCAGAAGACTCACAAGAGTTGATTAGAGTCAAAGGTGATGTTATAGGGGAATAGCTATTTTGTGCACACTCCTTTTTTTTCACAGCCCAGAAATCTTCATCTTGTCACAAAACAAAACAAAACAAAACACCAAAAATAAAAACAGAAAGGATGTTTTCTGCAAAGATTTAAATACTTCAGTATTCCTTATGCAATAAGTATATGGTATTTGTCACAGAAAATCATTTTGTGTTTATGTCTTAAGACGTAATGGGTTGAGGAGAAAGAATAACCTTCCATGGAGCCTCAGCAATGAGAGAGAAAAAATTGCATATTCTGACTTTTATAATCTCCTCACTTATGGTTCTCTGCCTTTGACATGCTCACCTCTATATATCCATCTCCCCCCCTCCAGTTGTTTGTTTTTTTTTTGTAGTCTCTAAAAATGCATCAGAGAATAAAAATGTGGTAAGAACTGCTACCTGCACCTATGCCCTCCAGTTCTAACCTGACAAAAATGTCAAAAAAACTGACAGTAAAATATCCAAGGAAAAAGCCTTGCAAACAAGAACAAACCCTGGACTATTCGGTGCTTTCACCACACTGTGTCATGGTTTTCAAACATTAAATTTGGATTATTGTAGAATTATTATTAAAGTGCGATTATTATCTCTACTATCACTTGTTAAATTTTACAGTACTGAAATGATGTAAAGCATACTGAAGGAGGAGCTACAGAAGATGGAAAGAGGAGAGAAGAGAATGAAGTAGAAAGTTTAACCCCACAGAGCATTAGTGGAGTGCTCTTCCCTGGGTTTGTAGCAAGGAAAGTGGGCTGTGAACACAACTCTTACCAACCCTGCTTGTATGTGGCCCGTAATATGGTTGAAAGTTGAAAGGCAAATTTATCTTATTGGTCAACCGGCTATAGATTAATAAATAAATAGCCTGGTTATTTCTATTGAGTCAGTCACTATATTTCCAACTGGTTCTAATCACCATACCAAGAAGCTGTGGTGGGTAAGACACATGATAAACCTATGTGTGTCAAAGTAGACTGGTATTACCATAATTTTCTGTTTTCAGTCTTTGGTTTTTCAAAAGTAGATCACCTGAACTTTCTTCCAAAGCTGCTGTAGTGGACTCAACCTTCAAACTTACAGTGATTTCGACATTAAAAATCTGCACACTTAAAGACACATGTAAACACTAGAGTCTTTATGAAATGAAAGGGAACTATTGAGAAGCTGTTAATAACAACTGCTGGTGTTTCTGAGCACCTGCTGGAGGCTGGGGTTTTCAAATAATCTTTAATTTAAATCTGAACCAAAATATTTTAAGATATTTTTATCCTTCTCCATTTTGAGGGAGGAAGGTAACTGGCAAAACTTAGATTAAAATTCACAATTATCTGATTTCGAATGTTTTATTGATAAAAATTTTCTACCCTGAGAAAAAAAAATTTATTGTGTTCTTCAATAAATATACTCTTAACCTCCAGGGATCCCTGGTTGTGTAGTCCATAGGGAATTGAACTGTCTGGCAATTAAAATGTACAAGTGGCTCTACCAGGAAATGATGAAAAGTCACTGGTCAGCTATGAATCTATTCCAACTCAATGACACTGAGAGAGAAAAGAGATCTACCAGGGTGTTCCGGGGGTGCTTGTGGTTAAGGTTATCAGTTGCTAAATGAAAGGTCAGCTGTTCAAAACATGAGAGAGAAAAAGGAAATAGTCTGCTTCTGTAAAGATGTACAGCCTTGGAAACTCTATGCAGTCGGTTCTACTTTGTCATACAGGGTCACTATGAGTTGGAATTGATTGTAGTAGGGGGAATTACCCACATTTTAATTAGACAACCCAACAATAGGCACATTTAAGCAAGAGTTCTTGATATCCTGGATTATACATTTGAAATGGTAGCTTAATACTTCCCCTTGTAACTTACTTACCCATTGAAACACACCGTAAATATTCTGTATTTCTTTATACTTTAAAAGACTGGGAAACCAAGACATATAGAATAATTTGTTTTTGTGAAATTAATAGTCACAGAACCCTTGTAAAACTATGAGGTATCATCAGTATAAATTGAATCAAAGGACAATCAGGCTGCTCCCTTGAGCCATCAGATATTGACAGGTATATAAATGATGAGTTTTACTTAGTATTTATTTACTATGCATCGGAGAGCTGGACGAAGAATGATAAAAGATTGATGTCTTTGAACGGTGATGAGGGAGAAGAGTATTGAACATACCATGGACTGCCAAGTGAACAAACAGGTTTATCCGGGAGATGGTGAAACTAGGTTGCTCCCAAAAGGCAAGGATTCTGAAGCACTACCTCACTTGCTTGGGACATGTTGTCAGTAGGGATGAGTCCTTGGAGAAAGATACTGTACTTAGAGGGATGGAGGAATAATATAGGAGAGGAAGACCCTGGATAAGATAGATTGACACAGTAATTGCGCTAATGCTGGTAGGTGTGTCGGTGACAGTGAGACTGGCTCAGAATAGGTCAGGGTTCCTAGTTATTGTTCATAGAGTCCCTATTTGTTGCAGGCCACTTGAAGGCATATAACAGCACTAACTTAGCTTAAGGGCACTCTGATGGCTTAGTGCTAAGGAATTGTGCTGTCAATACAGAGGCACGCTGTTGGAATCCACTAGCTGCTCTGCAAGAGAAAGGTCGCATTCTGCAGTCTTCTCCTATGCAATTTATTGCCTCTGAAAACCCCCTGGAATAAGTTCTGACTCAACAATACATAACAACAACAGTGACAATAATAACAATAACAACATTTAGTGGGATATTTGCATAACTCATTTGTACATACAATTCGTTACTTGTGCCCTTAAAAAAGGGGAGAGGGAGAAGGAAAAAAAATCAAGAAGCTAATGGAGAAGCACACATGACTTTGAAATTTTCACACGTTTATCACAGACAATTAGCCTGAGCACAGAAGAAAAGGAGGCCCCACCATCCTGAGGGACTTACTCTGTGGCACCCAGTAGGTGTGGGATAGAATCATAGCAACTGCAGTCTCAAAAGGCAAAGCCAAGAATCGAACCCAGGATTCATGGTGATTCCCTGCTCTCTCTGACTGACAAAGAATCTTCACTCTTTTCTAGATAATGAGGCTGCCCACATACATTTGGGGCAATAGCAGTTGTAAAGTGAGCCATAAAACTGCCATCAAAATCCAAATGTCATATCAATGGAAATATCTAAAGCCCATAACAGCTCCCCTTATGTTGAATTACTGATGTTCAAATAGATCCCTGAGGGAGAGTTTTTCCTTCAAGATAACCACCATGGGCTTGGTGCAACGCCAACCCTGCCCTGAATAGTCAGCCCCACCTTCCTCCAAACGCCTTCATAAATTATATTATTACTTTCAAAGCAGATTGTGTGCAAGAAAGAATAACAGTTCTGATGCAATTTACATATGAATAGAAGAATATGTACAGGTATTGGAAATGTACTTCTAGTTAAAATATGAACTGCAGAACAAAGAAGACTTGATTAGGAGGGTTTGTGTGAGGTTACAATACACTTTTTTATTTTAGCTCTAGTTCAAATTGTTCTACAGAGGCTGTGACCACTTCCTTGAAAACTTTTAAAATGCTTTTTCTTTGATTTTACGTCTTTTTGAAATGCTTTTATTTTACTTCTAAAACAGTATTTATTTTGAGTGAGACATATATATGTAAATAACCCTTATGAAATATATTCCAACTTAAATTTGACCAATAGGGGATTGGAAAACGGAAGCAATGTTTTTCCTAGCTGTAATCAATATGTGGTATCTTAGTTCATTGGATGATATCTTTCAGAAAAGCATAATAATCAGGAAGTCTTTCTATGTCCTTTCCACCATCCATGTGTCAGTTTGTAGCACTGTGGAGGCTTGTGTGTTGTTGTGACACTTTCTGGAATCTGTCTTATCGGTATTTCAGGTATCAGCAGGATCATTTGTGATGAGCATGTCCCTGTGGGACTTGTAGATTGAAACAGAAGAAAGACCTAGACAATTTCTAAAAATTAGCCAAAGATAATCTTATGGATTACAACATAACTTTGATAGACTCCTTTGTTTGGATCAAGACTTGCTAAAGGGAGACATCAAGCTTGGCAAAATTGAGACACAGCAAAAACAAAGGAAAGTTCTGGTGAGATAAACGGGGTGTTAGTCACATCCACAGGCTTAAACATGCTGGTAAGAATGATGCAGGATTAAAACACTGTTTTGTTACTCTGAATGGGACTTAACTCTATGGTCGCTCTCTGCCTATCTTCTATGTACTTTATGTGAAATTAGTATCCTTTTATTAATGTATACCCAGAAAATTGAAACTCTAGATCTTTTGCTAGTGAGAAACACTTGACATTTTCATGGTATATCTGTACAAGATGTTAAGTACAAATAGTGAAAGACTGATTTACAATTAATACAGTGAAGAATTTCTGTTCCTTACAAGAGCTTCCAACACCTTCTACAATCTCAACACTTTTTTTTCTAAAATACATTTTTATTTTATACTGATTTGCTTATAAAGTTCATATACATTGTGTTTCACACAATTCTTCATTCACGTCAAGTTTCATACAATCATTCTCATTAATTATATTTTATTAAATTAATCAACATAGAACTATGCCAATCGTTGTCCTGTTTTTCCAGATCCCTGCTGAATCTT
Organism: Elephantulus edwardii; assembly: GCF_000299155.1. Lineage (NCBI taxonomy): Eukaryota > Metazoa > Chordata > Mammalia > Macroscelidea > Macroscelididae > Elephantulus > Elephantulus edwardii. Next base: position 4,149,938 of record NW_006399954.1, read on the forward strand.
TTCTCATTTTTCTTTACCCACCCCTCCCTCCACCTAAATTGTATAACACTATGATTTCCCCCTATGCACCCTCGTCCTTCTGCTCCTATCCAGATTTCCCTTTGAATGTTCATACATATTTTACTAGTTATCTTTTAATTTTTACAATAATGGTCTATGCAGTATTTGTTCTCATGAGACTGTGTGGGTTCACTCAGAATAATCCTCTCCAGTTTCTCCCAAGTAGTATTTTTCGAAATCATTGTTCCTGAGTGCTGTGTAGTATTCCATCATGTACCATGGTTTCTCAATCCATTCAGTTGTGGTCGGACATTTGTGCTGTTTCCATGTTCTTGAGGAGGTGAATAAGGCTGCTATGACTTTGGTGTGTTCTGTTTGGTGTACCTTCTGGTGTCTCAGTTCTCTTTCTGAGAGTATAATCCAAGCAGTGGAATAGCTGGGTTCTATGGAATTTCTCCCTTCCAAAATGGTTGTGCCAAGGTACAATCTCACCAACAGTGCATGAGAGTTCCTATCTCTCTACATCCTCTCCAACATTTAATTTCCACGGTCTTTTGGCCCAAATCTTCTTTCCTTTATTTTGATCATGAGTCTGGTTTTAAGAACATGCTAGAGTTTGTAACTTTCTGGAAATGAAGATGCCTTTCCGAAAACTTTTATTTGTGAAAAAGAAAAATTTCTAGAGAAAATGAATTCAGAATGACATCAAAATAATACAATGATTATGATGTACTAATAAACAGTAGTGTTGAAATTCCAGTTCTTACAGTGGTTTCAGTGAAGTCAGATCCACTTGCTTTAATCCTGCCAACCTTTCTAGATAACTCTTAACCAATAACCACAGTGTTATTTGGTGAGGACTTCTACCAAAAACTTTACATGGTTATAAGAGTCCTAAAAAGAACTGATCCCAATATAAAGCTAGTCACTGATGACTATTGCACAGCAGTCATTATCATTCTCTTGCCTAGTGGAAAACTACCATGGAGGACAAAAAGCATAACCTGCTCTTTTATCAAAACACTTTCTCTTGGATTGATTCCCCTGTGTTCTATCCCTATTATTGTCAAAGGTTTGACTGAAGATCTTTATGTTTGTGTCAGGGGCCTAAGTCCACTCTGGCCTGGTATACCATACTGCTATGCCTTGATCTGCAACAGAAGCTCTAAGTTCCTTGAGCATTCTGTGACTTTCCTTGGCATAACTAGAAGGAGGTGAGGCACAGAGTCCCTAGAAGAAGAGAAAACAGCAGTAAGGCTCTGAGGATCAGCTCTCTTGTTGTCAGACAGGCCTTTACTCACAGATGTAGGAATCCTTAGAAGCTATTAGACCATAGAAGGTGCCACATTTAAAGTGGTGGCCATTTTAGCGGGTGCCCTGATAACTCTGGATCTGGTCAGAATCTTTCCTGGTTCTGGAAGTAATTTTTTTAAAAATAAACTCTTTCTGGTGCTTAATTGTTAACATGAAATTACACAGCAAAGAGGATTAGATCACTTAACCGTGAAAACAAGAGAGAGAAAAAAAACACACAAACCCAAAACCTAAACCACTCTGCAAGATATATGCTGTTGTTATTGTTGTTGTTGGTTGCCGTTGAGTGGAGCATGACTCAAAGAGACTCTATGAACAAAAGGCCTGGAGTCTTTCTGTAACTATAGTCATTTATCAAAGTTCATAGAGTTTCCAGAGACATGTTGTTTAGGAAGTAGATGGCACTTCTTCTTCCAAACCTGTCTTAAACTGGGAGCTCCACCATCACTGTCTACCATGGGTAACCATTATGGCATTTGAAACCTCAATGGCATCACAGCAACCCCAGGTTACCTCAGTACACCATAATGACAGAAGAGCATTGTACCACTTAAAAGAATGTTCTTCCAATATTTAATAAAAACCAACTTTTAAATACAAAGGGCTTCCCCAAGATCTTGTTGACTCTAAACAAGAGGCTTAAATTAAAAAAAAAAAACAACACAACACCTCCCCAAAACCCCAATATAGTATGTTTTTGTTGTTATGTGCCATTGAGTTGCCTGCAAAGTACCCTATGTACAGAACATCTGAATCTTCCCTGTCCTGAGCCAGTCTCACTAATTCTGACACACCAACCTCCATTGCCCCAGATACTGTATAAATCCATTTTATCCAGGGTCTCCCTTCACCTTTCTCAACATAATGTCCTTCTCCAATGACTGATCTCTCTTGGCCATATGCCCATAGTCTGTGAGACAGAACTTCAAAATCCTAGCCACCAAAGAAACACTTGGTTTTACCCTCTCCAAGACAGAGCAATTTGTTTTCTTGGCAGTCCATGGTATGTTTGAGACTTCTCCAGCACCAAAACTCGAAGGCATCTATTATTTTTCTGTCATCCTTAGTCATTGACCAAGTCTCTGAAGCATAACAAACAAGTCATCGAGAAGACCATGGCCTAAATCAGGCGTACCTTTGTCTCTGGACTGACATCATTGCTTTTCAGCACTCCGGAGAGCTCCATGACAGCAGATTTTCAGAATACAATTCGTCTTTTGATTTCCTGACTGCTGGTCTTAAGAGTGCTGACTGTGGATCCAAGCAAGCTGTAATTGCTAACCTCAATCTCTTCTCCATCTATTATGGTGCTGCCAATTGGCCCAGTGGTGAGAATCTTTGTCTTCGTCATGTTGAGCTTCAATCCATATTCAGGTCTGCCTCACTTTCAGTAAGCAAGGTTCATCTGCATATCATAGGTAGCTGATGAGTCTTCCTCCACTCTTACTGCAACACTCCTCCTCATAAAGCTCTGCTTTCCAAATGATCCGTTCTGCATACAGATGAAATATATGGAGATAGGATGTATCCCTGATGTACTCTTTTCCTGAGTTTAAACCATGCAGTATCCTTGCTCTATTCTGAATACTGCTTCTTGGACCAAGTATAGGCTTTGCATAAGAACAATAGGGTGATCTGAAATTCACATTTTCCTCAAGGTTATCCACAGGTTTTTGTGATCCACACAGTCAAATGCCTTTGCATAGTCAACGAAACATAGACATTCTTCTGATACTCTCTGCTTTCTGGCATTACCCATCTGACACTGGCAATACTTTCTCTAGTGTCAAGACCATTTCTAAACCCAGCTTGTATTTCTGGTAGTTCTCTATCAAAGTATTGTTCCAGTAATCTTTGGATATCTTCAGCAGGATTTTGCTAGTGTGTGATGTTCATGATATTCGTCAATAATTTCCTCAATCTGTCAGGTCATTTAAAAAAAATGGGAATAAAGATGGATCTCTTCCAGTCAGTTGGCCAAATAGTTGTCCTCCCGATATTTTTTTTTCATTTTTTTCCAACTGTCTGACATTTCTATAACCTTGCTGCATGGATGGTGTAGAGCAAGTCCTCAAACCGTTTCAACATTGCTCTTGCAAACACTGTAGGAATGTCCTCCAGATTTCTTAGCACAACTTGGTCAGCACATCCAGGGCAGCATCTGTGTATTGAAATTGAAATACATCAATTGGTATTCCATCAGTTTCTGGAGCCTTGTTTTTTGTCGATTCCTTCAAAACAGCTTGAACTTCTTCCTTCATCACCATTACCTCTTGATCATATGTTGTTTCTTGAAATTCTTCTGTGTCAGACAATTATTTTTAGTACAATGATTCTGTATACTTCTTTCATCTTCATTTAATGATTCTTGAATCATTAAATACTCTGGCCAGAGCATCCTTAAGCATTGCAACTCCTGGCTTGAATTTGTTCTTTAGTTCCTTCAGCTTAAAAAATTCTGAGTGAGTTCAGCATCTTCCAGAAAGGTACAGAGATATCTATTTTAAAATTTAACATACATAAAGACAATTAACTCACTATGTTTATGGTGCCAGAAGCAATCAGCCATTTAACTCAAATACATTATGCTAGGAAAAGTGGAAGGTCGGTGAAAGAGGAAGACACTCAATGTGGGTTGACACAGTGACTACAGCAATAGACTTCAGTGTGCTAGGAAGTATGAGGATGGTACAGAATAGGAAAGGAGTCAGATCTGTTTTTTCTAGGGTTATCATAAGTTGTAGTCAATTTGACAGCAGCTAACAATAATTTTATCTACTGAATTTGCAAAACAACAGCAAAACCAGATAATGGCTAAAGGACATAGTAGAGACTGTGCAAGCCAACTTTTAATTTTTTTTCTCAGTTAAATTTTCTGATCTTCGTAGGTCTCCTTAATGTTCAACCAATTCTCAATGAAATTTCAGCACTATCCTGATGACAAGGATGATATATTCTTGGTTGATATTGTTGTTGTGTACCATTGAACAGGAACAGACCCATAACTGACCTTACAGTGAGTTTTTACAGATAATGCATCACACAGGACAAGACTGCTTATCTTTCTCCCATGAAGCAGTTGGTGGATTTGTCCTAGATGCCTTTGCATTGGCAGCACAAATCTTTACCGTTAAGCCACCAACGTTCTTTGGAGTTGTTTTTTGGTG
>NW_006399954.1:4154518-4155112 GCF_000299155.1 Elephantulus edwardii
CCTTGGCCACCAGTGCTCCAGCCACTGAAAACCCACTAGAAGATCAACTTTGAGTTGATTATGACTCAACATCACACGATAACATTAGAAACATAAAGTATAGTACAATTGTTTTTGTTGTTGTTAAGTGCCATCAAGTCGCAGATGACTCATAGTGACCCTATGAACAAAAGACCTAAGCATTGTTCACAGAGTTGCCAGAGGCAAGCCATTTCGGAAGTGAATACCACTCCTGCTTCCAAGCTTGTTTTAATTGGGAAGCTCCACCAAACACTGTCCACCATGCGTAACAATTATTACATTTGACACATCAGTGTCACAGTGTTTAGCATCATAGAAACCATGAGTTACCTCTGTACAGTAATGCACAGACCAGTGCTATACCACCTAGAAGAATGTTTGACAGAAAAACAATTTGAGCCAGGCCTGAGGGCTGGAGATTAGAAGATTAGAATCACCCACCTTCGGCTTGGTAGCATAACTATATATATATATATATGAAGGTGTGCATGAATTTCTATACTTCTAAACTGTTGTGCTCTGCCACTAGGAAAAACATGGTTATGGCAACTTTTCAAGCTGCTTAGTTACTTT
>NW_006399954.1:4155212-4160975 GCF_000299155.1 Elephantulus edwardii
ATCTCAAGTCATCTTCACTTTCAGCAAGCAAAGTTGTGTCATTTACATAATGCAGATTGGTGAGGAGTCTTCTACATAATTTGCTGCTTTATTACTTTATTTGCTCAATATATTGATTGAATAAGTGTGAAGAGAGAATACAGTGACATACACTGTTCTTGATTTAAAATCATGTAATGCCCCAAAATCCTTGATTGTGCTCAAATGAAACCTGTACTGAAACAAAGAAGCAATTGTACAAATACAGCAAGGAAACACTGCTTGGTTCAAAATCAAGAAAGGGGTACTCAGGGATATATCCTTTCTCCATACCTTTTTAATACATATGCACAACAGATAATTTGCGAAGCTGGATTCTATGAAGAAGAATGTGGCTTCAGGATTGGAGGAAAACAACAACCTGTGTTATGCAGATGGCACCTTCCTGAACAAAAATGAGGGGGATCTGAAACGTTTGCTGCAGAAGGTCAAAGTCTGCAGCCTTCAGTATGGATTGCTTCTCAACATCAAGAAAACAATGATTCTCATTACTGGGCCAATTGTCAGCCCAAGAAAAATAGAGAAAAAAATTGAGATTTTAACAATTTAATCTTGCTAAGATCCACAGTCAACACTCTTGGCACCAGAAGTCAGGAAATCCAAAGATAGGCTGCTTTGAAAAAGTCCATTTACAGGGACCTCTACAGAGTGCCTGACTCAAGCCATAGTCTTCTCAATTGCTTGCTATGTATCTGAGAGCTGGCAGTAACTAAGGAAGAGATAAGAAATATCAACACCTTTGATTGTGGTGCTGGAGAAGAGTCATGAACATGCCATGGAAAGCCAAGAGAATAGGTCTGTCCTAAAGAGGGTGAAACCAAGTTGCTCCTTGGAGGCAAGGTCTGTGAAGCTCTGTCTGATACACTTTGGAGAAGGATATTATGCTTGGAAAGGTGCAGGGTCAGCGTAAAAGAGGAAGACCATAGATCTGATGGATTGACAATGATTATGGCAATTGGGTCAGGTGTGTCAGAGACTGCGAGATTGGCTGAAGATAGGGCAGAGTTCTGAGCTATTGTTCATAGAGTTGTTATGAGTTCTGGTTGACTTGATGGCACGTAACAACAAAAAACAATAGTGTTCTCTTGTTATGTTTAGACAAATACTTCTTTGTAGTTGTCTGTATAGGTTATGCGTAGATTTCATATAAGCACAGTAACATTCCTGGGATTCCTGTTCTCATCAATGTTAGTCATAATTTGTCATTATTCACACAAATGTCTTTACATATTCTGATATTCTCTGATTTCAGTCGAGATCCTTCTGACATCCCTTATGTCATAGCCTTTTCTAAATCAAGCTTGGATTTCTGGCATTTCTCTACTACAATAATTTTTGGATAATCTCAGAGAAACGTTACTTGCCTACAACACTAATGATATTTTTCAATAATTCCCACATCCCGAGAATGTGGGAATTCTCAACATTTGGTCACCTTTTTTGAGATGGGAACAAACATGGATATTTTCCAATCTGTTGACCTGGTAGCTGCCATATGTCCAGGGTTACATCTGTTCCATAAAACACCTCACTTGGAATTTGATCAATTTCTGCGGTTTTATTTTTTCCAGTGCTTTCAGTGGAGCTTGGAATACTTCCTTCAGGGCTATTGGTTCTTGATTATATGCTGCTTCCTGAAAAGATTCAATATCAAACAATTCTGTTTGATACAGTAACTCTGTATATTCCTTTCACTTTATTTTGATGTTTCCTGCCTAATTCAGTATCTTACCTGTAATATCCTTTAATTTTGCAACTCAAGGCCTGAATTTGTTCGTAAGTCCTTTCAGCTTGAGAAACACGGACCATGCTCTTCCTTTTTGGTTTTCTAAATCCAGCTGCTTGCACATTTTATTATAATACTTTTCTGTGTTTTCTGGAATTGCCTTTTGCAATCTTCTGACCCGGTCCCAGCTGATGTAGTGAAGGATTACTTTTTCATCCTTCTTTGTCTTTTGTTATCAAGTTTTCCTACTGGTAGCTATTTACTATTACTTATGATACTGTCTTTTGCTTTATTTATTGTTGATAGGTAACCTCTAGTCAGTTATGATTGAAATAATCTCTAGAAGAGAATATTATCCTATAATCTTTGCTGCATTTGACCCCATTGTTGCATAAATTTCATCACAGGAGAAAGATGCACATCTCCTTTCCTTAAGATTGGTTACCCAATGGAGGCTCTCTGTGGGTTGGAATAACTCAATGGCATTGAATTTCTACAGACTGCTTCCATTTAGATAATGTGGTCAAAGCACATGGGATGAAGTTTCAAAGCATCTTTACTCTTAAAGAGGATGAATTCTGGTTCTACTTATTCCAAACAGATTAGCTGATAATTCTGATAGTTCATGATATATTTAATATCCTTTGCCATCACCATAATTCAAAGGCAGCAATTCTTCTCCAGTCTTCCTAATTAATTGCCCAGCTTTCATATACATATGAAAGAATTGAAAATAATCTTATTCAGGTATATCTAATTCTTCACAGAAACATCTTTGATTTTCAAAACTTTAAAGAGATCTTTTGCAGTTGACTTTCTCAGGTCAATTCTATTTACTTTCTTTTCTTGACTGCTCCTTCAATGGGTGTTAATTTTGGATCCAAGTAATATGTGATACTTTACAACTTCAATATTTTCTGTTGGCCTGATGTTATTTATTGATCTAGTTGTGATAATTTTTGGGATTTTTTTATTTAAATAAATTTTATTTTAATTATGTTTTTAATGAAAGTTTAAAGAAAAATTAGATTTTGACTCATTCATTGTTACATCTTTTATAGCCTCTCCCTCCCTCCCCCCAGTTCACTTTTTATATTTTACTACTCATTCATTGTTGCACAATTATCTACCTCCCCCACTCCCCCCAGTTCTCTTTGCAATGATGTACCTCTAATTATGGGCTGCTATCATATGTATAATGCCTAATCATATATTCCTTTTAAATAGTTCTTTATCTATTCCAATGCAATGGTCATAATCTATCCACTCTTACCTATTCTCCTCCAACCACCTCATGTCAGACCTACTTTATAACAGTGACACTACTAGGTAGTATTCGTCCTTTTGTTACTGAGATAATTCACTTAGCATAATGTCCTCCAGGTCACCCATGCTGTGTAATATTTCACAAGTTCATTGTTTTTAGTGCTGCCAAGTATTCCATTGTATGAATATATCATAATTTGTCTATCCATTCATTTGTTGATTCACACTTGGGCTGCTTTCATCTCTTTGTTATTGTAAATAATGCAGCAATAAACATAGGCATGCATCTATCTGTTTGGATGACTGTTCTGGTTTTTTCAGAGTACAGTCCCAGTGGTGATGTTTCTGGGTCAAATGATATTCCTGTTTCCAACTTTTTGAGAAAGTGCCATACTGCCTTAAACTATTGGTTGCACCATTTTACACTCCCACCAGCAATGATTAAGGGTTCCAATCTTTCCACAACCTCCCCAGCATAATCAATCAATAAGTTTGAGGCTCTGATAACTTTGCTATTATTGCTGTGGTAAAATGATACCTCATGGAACAGGATATAAACAGGTACTTCAACACAGAAGATATTCAGATGGCAGACAAACATATGAAGAAATACTCAAAATCCCTAGCTACCAAAGAGATGCCAATTTTTCTTTTATGTTGAAGTGTAACCTCTACTAAAGACTGTGAGCTTAGATTTTTGTCACTGTAAGTGTTCAAATAATCATTGCTTTCAACAATCTCAATTGAGCCATCTGCACATTGAAAGTTGCTGTTATATCTTCCTCCAGCCCTATTTCTCCGCTCCTTACATATTACGGCTTCTTGAATTATTTCCTCAACATAAAAATGAAAGAACATGGTGAAGGAATACAACCCTTACACAGACTTTTTTCCTAATTTTATGCTATAGAGTATTCTCTTGTTCTATTTGAATTACTGTCTTTATCTATGTAGAATTTTCTCATGAAAATAATTAAGGGATCTTCCTGTTTGCAATGTGCTAAACATCGCATTCCCTTTATTTATTAACATCATGTTTTTTGCACAATTCATTATAATAATTTTCTTTGACTATAAAATCTAGGCAGTTGCCCTTTGAAATCTTTTGTTCAACTTTTTTTTTTTACTTTATCATTTCTTTCTGTCATTTTAGCCATTTTACATTCAAGGATAGGTTTCAGAGTATCTTTCAACATCATTTTTGGCCTTTTCTTTCTAATTTCTATATTGTTATCCCACCATTCACCCTATTTTCCATCATTAAACTTCAATGCAGGAAATATATTCTTGAGATGATTTCTAAATTCTGATGGTATATAGTCAAGATCATACTTTGATACCTTATTTTAATGTTTTTGAGCTTGACTTTAAGTTTCCATATGGAATAATTGATGATCTATTACAGAGTTTGCTCCTGGATGGATTTAACTAAAGTCAGTTGCTACCATTGAATATTGATAACCCAATATATTGAATTTCTTTCTACAAAACTACCAATTGCTATACACATAAATTGTCCATACTTCTTTGATGGGTACTGAGTGGGAATGAAAAGCTGGAGAGAGGCCATCTAAAGTACAATTATTTTTCTTTCATAATCTGGAGCAAAGAAAAATGAAGAAAATTAAAGATGAGTAAAAAATATTAGTCAAACTACTAATCGATGATGGGAACCTCACTTTTCGTGGCCCTGTTATCAAAAGAAGTATATTGTTGTTGTGTACTGTCAAGTCAGAATTGACACTAGCTGATCCTCTAGTGAGATTTCAGAGGCAGTAAATTGCACAGGAGGAGTTGTCCATCTTTCAAGGGGAGCAACTGGTGGATTCAAACTGTGCACGTATAAGTTGGTAGCACAACTCCTTACCAATAAGCCTTCCTATCACTAACAACTACTCAGAATAATATGAAATACAATTCAAAATCATGAAAGTGACTGGATGTAGTAGTTAGATAGACACCAGTAGAAACTCGAGGCTATGGGCCTTAGCCACCTTGCAAGCCTAGAACTTAACTCAAGCCTATAACTCAGGCTAATAATAGGTATGTAGAGTCAATCAAATACTCATATGGAAGTTCAAGCTGAAGTTGAGGAAAATTAAATCAAGTCCACGGGAACCAAAATTTGATCTTAAGTCTATCCCACTCGAATATCAAAACCATCTCAGGAAGAGGTTTGAGGCCTTGAGCACCAACAAGCATAGACAAAATGAGTTCTGGGAGGATATCAAGAAAATCGTCCATGAAGAATGCAAAAGATCATTACAAAGAAGAAGAAAAGACCAAGATGGATGTCAGATGAGACTCTCAATATTGCATTAGAGCGCCAAGAAGCCAAAGCTAAAGGAAGAAACCAAACAGCGAAACAGAAAATTTCAAACGGAAGCCCAGGACAACAAAGCAAGATACTATAATGAAATGTGCAGAGAGCTAGAGTCAGAAAATCAAAAGGGCCTAACTTGCCCAACGTTTCTTAAGCTGAAGGAGCTGAAAACCAAATTCAAGCCACGGGTGGCAATACTTAAGAATACTTTGGGCAGAATTTTAAATGATCCAGGAAGTATCAAGAGAAGATGGAAGGAATACACAGAGTCATTGTATCAGAAGGAATTGGCTGTCACAGAAGAATTTCATGAAATGACATATGAGCAAGAGGCTATGGTATGAAAGATGAAGTTCAAATTGCTCTGAAGGAATTGGCAAAAAACAAGGCTTCAGGAGTTGACGGCATA
>NW_006399954.1:4165625-4166316 GCF_000299155.1 Elephantulus edwardii
TCCAACTTTTTGAGAAAGTACCATACTGCCTTCCATAGTGGTTGCACCATTTTACACTCCCACCAACAGTGAATAAGGGTTCCAGTTTCTCTGCAGCCTCACCAGCATTTGTTGTTTTCTGTTCTGTTGGATTTTGCAATTCTTACTGGGGTGAGACGATATCTCTTGGTTATTTTGATTTGCAACTCTCTTAGAGCTAGGGATTTTGGACATTTCTTCATGTGTGTGTTTGCCATCTGAATGTCTTTTTTGGTGAAGTGAAATAGATTTTTTAAAAAAATATTTTAAAGAACTTGATTGCTTGATTCTTACTTTTTTTTTTTTACTGTGGTTGGTTTGAGTTTATTCATTATTGAAGAATACAAATGTTTATCCATTATGTATTAAGAGTGTGAAGGGAAGATGAGCAAGAGGATTATGTGCTGAGTGGTCTATATATTGGCTAAGCTTATAATGCAGTCTATGTAGTTAAGGCAACTATTCTTCTTTCATTTATTATCTTTAAAGTTTGAAATGGCATTTTAGCCACTGATTCTAAAATAAGTGAAATTAAGTCAGTGTTTCTTAGGACTTCTGTTTATTTGGGGCACTGTCTCAGAAGCACCGACCCTTATCCATGCAAAGGCACTTTGTGTGTTCTATTTCATTTTCAGGCTCTTAGGCATTATGCTGAAAAGAGAAGTTTATGGTA
>NW_006399954.1:4166776-4167960 GCF_000299155.1 Elephantulus edwardii
TAGTGTGTTTAACTGAAATGTGCAGAGTGGCTTTATAAATTTTACTTAGTACTTAGAATCTGCAAATAAGTGTATTCTGCATACAATACTTTTCTGATTTTTTTTAAAATTGTCAAAATAAAAATATAATATTGGATTAATTGATGAAGACAATTGGAACTCAAGTTCTCTTGTTAATAAAGCTCATATTTTTTTACTCTCCATTACCAGATAATCTGCTCTGCAAAATAATAGTCTAGGAAGTCCTAGGCTATAATGGAGTAGTTCTGTTTTGACCTATAGAGGCTCTATGAATTGGAAATGACTGGAAGACAACAACAAATACCATATGTAGTAACTTTCAAAACAACCCTTTGCTAAATTAGGGTGGGGCATAGTAATCTAATTGAAAAATAGTTTTTCACTGTTTTGGTTGCATAGCCTGCCTCTCCCTTACATATGAAAATTCACACAACCATACACTTTAGTTCTTACTAATCACTTGTGTCTTCATCATCATTATTTAGAGAGAGAATTTTGAAAAATTTTGGATCCACTAATTTATCACAGTAAATTCTGTAGACAGCAAAGAGTTTTGTGGTTTCCCCCTCTTCTGTTGAAATGGAGTTTCCTAATATTTGGAAAATGCTTAGCTCTGGTGGTACAATCAGTGGCGAGTTGTAGTGCAAAACCAAAGGCCAGGCAGTGTCTTTGGAGTTTCAAACCCATCAGCAGCTCTGAGGAAAGGAAGCTGGGCAGTCTGCTTCCATTGCGTTTTACAGACTCAGAACAGATGGAGGGTCACTATATGTTTTTTATGTGATTAAATAGGAAAAGGTGTGTGAGAGATGGAGTTGTTAACTTTATAGTTAGTTAGCTATTTTAGGGAGCTCTGGTGGCATAATCTATACGGAATTGAGCTGTTAATCCAAAAGCCATGACTCTCTGGCAGTTCTAATCCATCAGCTGCTCTGAAGGAGAAAGATGGCAATCCCCTCCTGTGTGATTTTCAGCCTCCAAACACCTGCTGAAGGATTAATTAAAAGTTGCTCCCAACTTGTCAGCAATAACTTTGAATTTTTTTTAAATAGTTCAGAGGTAACTCGTGGTTGCTGTGATGCTGAAGCCTGTGACAGTGATGTGCCAATTGTGGTAATGGGCACCCATGGTGGACAGTGTTGGCTGGAGCTTCCCGACTAAATCAA
>NW_006399954.1:4168630-4169595 GCF_000299155.1 Elephantulus edwardii
GCAACAATGAATGAATGGAATTCCAAAATCTCTGTAGATGTTCATTGAAATGAAAAATAAACAAACTAAATTAATAATTTAAAAAAATGTTATCTACTTGTGAGGGTCCCAGATCTAGAGAGGCATCCAGTCAGCCCCGAGTCCTCCTCTCCCTTCCACCTCACCCTGCCCCTTCCTCACCCCATCTTGCTCTCCCCCTCCCTCACCGCCCCCCTCCCTTCCCTCAGGCTCCAAACAGGCCCCATTTCTCACCTTCACTTTCATAATTGCCCAATTCACTGGTTTTTAGACATCAGGATTTCATAGGCCAGTAAAAACTTTTTTACAAATTATTTCTGGAACCAAACTATATCTATTTTTTTTTCCAAATAAAGATGCAAAATAAAAAAAAAAAGAAATCTGGAGAACAGCCAGCTGGCCCACTGACTGGAAAAGATCGATATTTGTTCCCATTCCAAAGAAAGGTGACCCAACAGAGTGTGGAAATTATCGAACAATATCATTGATATCTCATACAAGCAAGATTCTGCTGAAAATTATCCAAAAACGTTTGGAACAATATGTCAACAGAGAACTGTCAGATGTGCAGGCTGGGTTTAGAAGAGGTCATGTTACTAGGGATATTATAGCAAATGTTAGATGGATCTTAGCAGAAAGCAAAGAATACCAGAAGAATGTCTACCTGTGCTTCATTAACTATGCAAAGGCTTCTGACTGTGTGGGTCATAATAAGCTGTGGCTGACTCTGAGAAGAATGGGAAACCCAGAACATTTGATTGTGCTAATGCTAAACTTATAATTGGACCAAGAGGCAGTTTTCAGAACAGAGCAAGGAGACACTACATGGTTCAAAATCAAGAAGGGTGTCTGTCTCCATGTATTCTGGGATGTATTCTGTCTCCATACCTTTTCAATCTGTATGCAGAACAGATCATCCGAGACACTGGGCTATACGAAGAGGAATG
>NW_006399954.1:4174930-4181070 GCF_000299155.1 Elephantulus edwardii
TTATAACTTTCTCTAGGCTAACTTAGCTCTATGTCTTCGTTGTTATTGTTGTTAAATACTGTCAAGTCATAGACGACTCATAGCAACCTTTGGGCTTTCTAGAAAAATAAGACATTGAATTTTGAGGCTGAACATCTAGGTTAGCATCTCTATTCTGTGTGTGAGTATCATAGATGATTATATCCATTATATGCCCCAGAAGACTTTTATATTGCCATGAACATTATATTTCTATTAAATAAGAATAAAACAGTAAATAATGACACAAGTGTAATGTCCAGCAATTTTTTCACCATTTCCTACTTAATAATAGTGATAAGTTTCCCACCCCTCTTCTCCCAGGTTTTCTGAATTTCCATCTTATATCCCCACTCTCCTCATATTTTCAAAATTTGAGGTCTTTACTAATACTTCATGTAAAAATTAACAGCTGTTAGACATTTTCCCTAGTTAAAAATAGTACCTTCAGCTATACACGTCTTTCCATTTTATTATTTTATTTCCTATTGTAGTGGATAGGTACCTTCAAGTAGAGTACAACACATAACAACTCTATGAACAACAGATGTGATCCTTGTCCTATCCTGTGACATCCTCCCACTTTCTGACACTCTAGAGCCCATAGTGGCTGTCATTGTGTTAATCCACCTGGTTGAAGGTCTTTCTCTCCTTCGCCAACACTCTATCTTTCTGAGTGTGAATAGTTCCTTCTAGCAACATACCTAAAGTATGAAAAATGAAGGCTCATCATCCTTGCCTCCCAAGAGCACTCTGGCTGCGCCCTTTCCAAATGTAGTTGTTCTTTTGGCAGTCCTTGGGGTGTTCTATTTTCTGTTGTTGTTGTTGTTGTTGTTAGGTGCCGTCAAGCCACTTGCGACTCATAGTGACACTATGTACAACAGCTCTGACCCCTGATCTATTCTGATCCAACCTTATTGTCTCTGCAACATCTATCCTTATTACCCATGTCACTGAGTCAATCAATCCTTCTCATCGAGGGTCTTCACCTCCCGTGCTGTCCCTCTAACCTCTCAAGTAAAATGTCCCTCTCCACTGACTGGTCTCTCCTTGCAACATACCCAAATTATATCAGCTGGATCAGAATCCTTTCCTCCAAGGAGCAGCTTGGCTTCACCCTCTCCAGGATGAAACTGTTTGTACTCTTAGCAGTCCATGGTATATTAAATACTCTTCTCCAGCACCACAGCTTAAAGGCATCAGTTCTCCTTTTTTCATCCCTAGTCATTGTCCAGCTTTCTGATCCATAGCACATAATTGTGAAGATCATGGCCTGTATCATGTGCACCTTAGTCTGCAGATTGACATCTTTGTTCTTCAGTACTCTGAAGATCTTCTTGAGAGAAGACTTTCCCAATGTGATTTCTCTTTTGATTTCCTGGCTGTTGGTACCAAAAGTGTTGATTGTGAAGCCAATCAAATCTTTGGTGTGCTAAAAACCACTTTCTCAGCTTATTCACTGGCCCCTATCTCCTTTCATATTCATAAACCATATACTTTTTTGGCGAATCTCTGGTACTCTAGTGGTAAGAAACTGTGCTGAAATCTTGAAAGACTGTGGTTCGATTTCATGAGCTGTTCTGTGGGAGAAGGATGGACAACCTTTTCCCCTGTGATTAATGGCCTCTGAAAAACTGCTGGAGGGTCAGCTATGGATTGGTACACAACAACAACAATCTATTTTACAGCATAAATATATTTTCTCTGCAGTATCATATTCAACAGTGCACAAACATGTTCCAGCTCCCTGCTCTTAAAAGTGTAAACTATGGGTATAAACTAAAGATCTACTAAACATGTAGAACTGCAGTCTTCATCTCAGAGGTACAGAAGAAGTAGTTATAAGATTTCAATGTAAAACATATGTGCTTTGGTTAATTTCATGTTCAAACGTTTGATCAAGAGCATGATAGTCAAGAGCTGATAATATTAAAGGAAGTAATGTTGCACTGAGGGCATTGATATGAAACAAGGCATTCTGAACTAGCAGAACATTAATTGAAATATTTCTGCAAATGAATACAATGCTGGAAAAACTCACTCTTCAATGCTAAGAAATTTGGAAGATCACTACTCATTTAACTTACTGGAATGAATTTATCCCTATGCTTATTCCAGACAAAGGTGAACCAGTAGAGTTAAAAAAAATGATTGAACAATATTATTAATATCACATGTGAGAAAAATTTACCGAAGAAAATGAAGAACAGAGTGTAGCAGTAAAAGGACAAAGAACCAGCAAAAATTAAAATCAGAAAAAAAGATATGGAACAAAGGCTATTATGGCAAATGTCAAATGGATTTTGAAGGCAGAGAACACCAATAAGATATTGATTCAGCTGCATTTTATAGAATATGCAAAGGCATATGACTATGTGGATTATAGTAATTATGGCTAACATTGTGAATAATATAGAACACATCATTGTACTTGTGCAGAACCTTTATATAGAGAAAGAGACAATTTTTTCAAATAGAATAAGGTATTTCATGATTTAAAATCAGGCAAATTGTGCATCAGAGTAATATCCTTTCAACATAATTATGCTAAGAAAATAATCTGAAACTGAACTCTCTGAAGAATCCAGGATCAGGATTAGAAGATCAGGAGTAGAAAAACATTTATTAACAACAGCAATAATGATTTCACCCCCACCTTTAAAAAAAAATAAAAAAAACCCTTCCTTTGATACTGTATGTTTGCACACATAAATATCTCAAGTGAATTATTATTTTTTTAATTTTAATTTAGTTTGTTTATTTTTCATTTCAATGCACATCTACAGAGATTTTGGAATTCCGTTCATTCATTGTTGCCCCCTTCTCTCCGCACAAAACTTTCCCCCCTCCCCCACCTTTGCTCCTCTCCCTGAGAAGCAAAAGAAAAACTTCCTCATTGGTACACAATCCCCCCCGCACCTCAGCAAACCCCACCCCTTACCCCCAAATATAATCCACTCTGCAACCCTCATTGCGTACTCCTATGATAAAAATAATGCCCTAAAATATAATACTTTTAGACTATTCTCTCCCCCATAGACTTCAAGTGAATTATTAATCCAATGGTTTTCTATGTCCTGATTTCTCTATCATTCATCAACTTACATTCACCATGTTTTATGTTTGTTTATTACCAAAACAAGTTCTTGGAGTTAGACCTTGTTGTCAAAATCAGTGACTACATTTCCTATTCATTGTGCTTATCTCTTGGTAACTCAGGAAGAAAGTAAAAGGTCATTACAAAGACAAGGGAGAAATAAAAGACCAATATGTATGTTAGAAGAGATTCTGAAGTTTACACTGGAGTATAAGGTAGCAAAATCAAAGGTGGGGGGATTGAACTAAAACAGATGAACAGATTATTTAAAAGGAAACTCAAGAAGACAAAGTGAAGAGTTATAACAAAATATGCAAAAATCTGGAGTTAGGAAACTAAAAGAGGAGAATAAAGTTGTCATTCCTCAAGCTGCAAGGACTGAAGAACAAATGTAAGCCTTGAGCTGTAATAGTGAGCAAAATCTTGAATGATGTAAGAGCATCAAAACAAAATGGAATGAACACACACTCACTGCACCAAAAATAGTTACTCATTTCAGAATCATTTCCATGTTTCAGCCACTTTTTACTACATTCATAAGAATTTCTATTGAAGGTGTATAACTTATCAACTACATCAAAATATCTCATATTCTTCAGAGACTTTCATTATATGTATAAAAATCTTTGCATTGAGTACATTGTCAATGACCTCATGTTAAATGGAGACCTTTGAAGGAAATGAATCTCTGAAGGTGACAGGACATTTATCTCATCAGCAAACAGAACTGTCTGTGTTGGAAATCTGAAATGTGAACAATCTTTGGAAGGTCTTTAATCTTCTCAACCTGCTCCCTAATTTGTCATTTCCAGAATGGATGCCCTAACTCTAGTGATGAAAAAGAGCTTGCAAAGATAGTAAACTCAATGAACCATTAAATAGGTGACAATAATCTTGATAGAAATTTAGAATATTTAATCAGCAGAAAAATACTCCTAGCCATTGTGCTCAATTACTTTCATGGATCCTCCTCAAAATATCAACGAACTATTTTGCATGTCCATGAATTGCTTTGAAAGACATTTAAGACTGAAAAAGGAGATAATATTTCATCTGTTAATTGAGGACTTGACATCTTTGTACATGTTCAGTAATAAAGTTTCAAAGTGAACACAGTTTAATGCCTTGAGATACTTTCAAAGGTGACATTTCTATTCTTAAGGTTAATAATACAGGGAAGCAGCTGAAAAGATAAAGAAATCCCTAGTTAAGAAAAAGAAGTAAATAATTTGTCAAATCACACGCTGTATATTGTTTGGTGTACCTGATGCTGTCAAATATTATTTCATTTGCATATTATCTACACGGACCAAAGATCAGTGAAACAAACCAGAAAAGTCCCTAACCTCAGTGGAAAATCAACTCTTATGTATCCGTCTCTCAGCAGAAGAACAAAGCATTTAGGGGAACGATAAAGCAGAAAGGAAGTAACAAGAGAAAAGGTTGAGGAGAGGAGGAATTGCAGAGAATGTTTGATTTACATTTTTTAAACCTTACTCAGTTTCCAGAGATCTGACCCAGTATCTTTTGTTAGTTGATTCAGTATTTTTAAATAGACTTTGGTTTTAAGAGGTAGGATTTCAAAGTTCCAAAAGGACTTACATTATTCACTTTTTTTTACACACCACTATTTCCATCCCTACAGCACCACCCCTGTTTCTTTTGCCTCCTAGAGGAACTCTGATGGCCTAACAGAAACAAACAAACAAACAAACAAACCTGCTATAATCCCAAAGGCATGAGTCTCCCAGCTACTCCATGGGAGAAGAATAGACAATCTACTTCCATGTGGTTTACTGCCTCTGAAAACCAGCAGACAGGTGAACTATGAGTGGGTTCCAATGATAGCACACACAACAACAAATCCCTCAAAGAGAGCTCTGTTTTTAGTAGTAAAGAGCTGTACTGCTAACCTGGAGGCTTGGGGTTCAAGTCCACCAACTACTCTGAGGGAGAAAGGTGGGATATCTCCTTCCATGAGATTTTCTGCTTCTATAATCCCACAGAGTGTGGAAACTATTGAGCAATAACATTAATATCACAGGCAAGCAAGATTCTGCTGAAAATTATCCGAAAACATTTGAACCAATATGTCAACAGAGAACTGTGAGACGTGCAGGCTGGATTTAGAAGAGGTCATGGTACTAGGGATATTATAGCTAATGTTAGATGGAACTTGGCAGAAAACAAAGAATACCAGAAGAATGTCTATCTGTGCTTCATTGACTATACAAAGGCTTTTGACTGTGTGGATCACAACAAGCTGTGCCTGACTCTGAGAAGAACGTGAGTCCCAGAACACTTGATTGTGCTAATGCAAAACCTACGATTGGACCAAGAGGCAGTCCTCAGAACAGAGCAGGGAGACACTGGATGGTTCAGAATCAGGAAGGGGGTCCATCAGGGAAGTATTCTGTCTCCATATCTTTTCAATCTGTATGCAGAACAGATCGTCTGAGATGCTGGGAATGTGGTATCAGGATTGGCGGAAAAGTCATCAACAACCGGCGTTATGCAGATGACAAACTCTGCTTGCTGAAACTGAGGAGGACCTAAAGTGCTTGCTGCAGAAGGTCAAGGACTGCAGTATTCAATATGGATTGAAGCTCAATGTCAAGAAAACAAAGATTCTCACCACTAGGCCAGTTGGCAGCATCAGTATGGATGGTGAAGAGATTGAGACAGTTAACAGTTTTAGTTTACTTGGCTCCACAGTGAACACTCTTGGTAACAGCAGCCAGGAAATTAGGAGACGAACTGCATTGGGAAAGTTGGCTGTGAGGGACCTCTCAAGAGTACTGAAGAGCAACAACGTCAGGCTGGAGACTAAGGTGCGCCTGATCCAGGCTATGTTGTTGTTGTTATGTGCCGTCGAGTCGCCTGCAACTCATAGGGACCCTATGTACAACAGCCCTAAAGTCCGCTCTGTCCTGTGCCAATCACACTGTCTCTGACACTCCCATCCCAATTATCCCAGTCACTGAATCAATCTACCTCATAGAGGGCCTTCCTCTCCTGAGCCGTC
>NW_006399954.1:4184015-4187029 GCF_000299155.1 Elephantulus edwardii
AGTTCTGTTGTACATAGGGTTTTCAGAGGCCTGCTATTTCAGAAGTGGATGGCCAATCCTTCTTCCTAGTCTGTCTCAATGTGAATGTTCAGATTTAGATCCAGGCTATGGTCTTTGTAATTACATGCTATGCATCGGAAAATTGGACAGGGAATAGGGATGATATATAGAGATTTGATGCCTTTGAGCTGTGGTGCTGGAGAAGAGTGTTGACTATACAATGGACTGCTAGGAGAACAAACAGCTCTGTCCTAGAGAGGGTGAAGCCGGGATGCTCCTGGAGTCAAGGATTCTGAACCTTTGTCTGAGATACTTTGAGCATGTTGCAAGGAGAGACTGGTCCTTGGAGAGGGACATCATGTTTGGGAGAGTGGAGGGACGGCGCAGGAGAGGAAGACCCTTGATGACATCCATCGATTCTATGAGTGGAGTGGTGGGAATGAGTGTGTTTGAGACTGCGAGGTTGTCACAGGATAGAGCGGCATTTAGAGCTCTTATACACAGGGTCGCTTTGAGTCTCAAGTGATTCGATGGCACATAACAATAACAACAATAAACCCACTGCAGGGTCATTCCTCCAAGGCTAAATTTGTCTTCCCTACACTTTTGGTTTTCCAAGTAGACTAAATGCTTTGAGTAAAGTGGAAATTTCAAAACTACATCACCGTAATTTCTTTCATTAGTACTTCTGGTATCACTGTCCGGGCTGTTACAGGTATTAGAAATGTTTATTATTTGATTCAATCAGCCTGAAAACTCAGGTTCTATATATTGTTACTGTTCCATTACTATATAACTTGAGGCATTATATCCTACACTGGGAAAAAAGATTGCATAAAACTACTAGAGAGATTCATAGAAGCAAGCTCAAATGCTTTGCCCTAAAATGAAGATTATGTCACAGACAACACAAAGAAACCACAGTTCATCTTTTTAGAAGGATTCAGCTCAATTGTTTGAGTATTTCATCATTATAAATTAACTTGGCTTAATCATATATTGACAAAGCACTGTTTCTTATAAAATATGCCAGTAAATAGACTTATTAGTTTATCCATCTCTTTTATTCATTGTTGTTAGATGCAGACAAGTCAACTCATCAGTGAATATTTACTATCAGCTAGGCCCTCTGCTTTATAGAAATGAGGAAATAAATCAGACATCAAAGCAGCAAGTCTTACATTTTTAAGTAAATGACTGAAATTCTTATTGATGCTGAAATTAATCCTTGTAGCAGATGCTACAATTACATATGAGGTTCAAAATTTATATGAAAATAAACAAGAAAAGCTTCCTAGCCAATTTTGGTGTATTAACTTAAAAATGGGTCTATAAACCTATCTTCATTAAATGAAGGATGGGCAGTCTCCTCCTGTAGGATTAATCGCCTCTGAAAACCAGCTAGAGGGTCAATTATATAGGCCTGTTCTGACTAGGCATGTGCAACAATAATATCAATTATCTTGTTTATTTACAAATGAGATATTTACATTTAAAGTGTCTTTTTCCATTTTCATGTATTTGTTTGTTTTGTGCTTTAAGTATCTTTTTTCTTCTTTTCTTTTTAAAAATTATATATATATATATTTTTTAATTTTAATGGAAGTTACAGAGACTTTGGATTTCCAGTTATTCACTGTTGCACAATTTCCTCCCTGCTCTCCCCCAGTTCACTTTTCTCTTTGAAAAGTGAAAAACAAAATCATTGTTATACAATCCTCTCTCCTCCACCCCCTCCCCCCCCAGTCCACTCCACTATGCAGCTTTCATTCTGGACTTTGTCATGACAATTAAAAAAAAATCCTTATTGATGAT
This sequence comes from Elephantulus edwardii, assembly GCF_000299155.1. Classification (NCBI taxonomy): domain Eukaryota; kingdom Metazoa; phylum Chordata; class Mammalia; order Macroscelidea; family Macroscelididae; genus Elephantulus; species Elephantulus edwardii. The sequence continues at coordinate 4,185,831 of NW_006399954.1, forward strand.
TTCTGAAAACTGACTCTGAGATGACTCGTTTTGGCTTTCCAAGTGAGTTTTCAGAGGCTATGAATTGCATATGGGGGGATTACCAATCTTTTCCCTGTGGAGCCATTGGTGGATTCAAACCAACAAACAGAGAGGCTATGTAGGGGTTAGCGGCAAAATTCCCTACAGGCTATGCCACCAGCTATTAACAGGAAGACAGGAAATAATAATGAAAACAAAAAAAAAAAAAAGAAGTCTGATTTATTTTATTTGAGCAGCACAACTTGACTACGTCAATCAGAGCTGCCTACAAATGTTAATAGCAAATAATAAGGAAACGTGAAAACATGTGGTTTTTGCTGTTGTGTACCGGAGAGTTGGAATCGACCCATAACTGACCCTCCAGCAGGTTTTCAGAGGCAGTTAATCACAAGGGAGAAGGATGGACAATCTCTTTCTGTGCAATTAATATAATAAAATAAACATACAGTTTTAGAACTGAATTAGGATGGACTCATAGGAATTAAACTCCATGACAAGTCATTTGTACAACAAATATACTTAACTCTTGCCCATTTCCTAAATTTATACAACCTCAAAGTGGTCTGACTTAAATATTGGCAAAGTTTCTTTTTGAGACATCCTCAAACCTCACTGTGACACCTGGCAGTTTTCTATATACTCATTATTGAGATCATGGTATTCTCAGTTGCTGCTATATACCTTAATGCTGGGCAATGAATAAATATGACAGAAGGAGAATTGATGCCTTTGATTTGTGGTGCTAAAGAAAAATAGTGAACATAGATAGCATAGACGGTGAAGAGAAAAAAATGGGTCTGTCCTGGAGATTGTGAAACTAGTTTGCTTCTTGGAGGCAAGGATTTTGAAGCTCCTTCTCACATACTTTGGGCATGTAACCAGGAAGGGCCACTCTTTGTAGAAGGACATCATGCTTGGAAGTGTAGGGGGTCAGCCTAAAAAGGAAGACACTGGGTTGACACAGAGACAATAGGGTCAAATGTATGAGAGACAGAAGTCTTGGCTCAGAATACAGCAAAATTCAAGCCATTGTTCATTGGGTCACTATGGATTTTTTTCGTTTTGTTTATTATGTGCCATAGAGTCGCTTGTGACTCATAGCGACCCTATGTACAACAGCCCTAAACTCTGCTCTGTCCTGTGCCAATCGCACTGTCTCTGACACTCCCATCCCGATT
>NW_006399954.1:4190219-4206174 GCF_000299155.1 Elephantulus edwardii
GTATATCCCTTATTGCGGAGTTAACTTTAGTGTCAGTGTTGTCCCTGCCTTTCTCACACGCATCTTACCCATTTATTTCCCTGCTCTACCATCCACCATGATACCCATCCACTTCTACCCTCTCCCTTCACATCTATCTCCCTTTGACCAGCCCTCCATCTAATAACTTATATATGAAACTTCCATGGCTTCTGTGATTCCAAACACATCAGCTCATTGTAATTCCTTATGTTAGGATTAATGTCTCTGAAGTTTAGTCGTAATGTTTCCTGAGCAAAGGTGATGCATCCTGTAGAACTGCTGTGTAGATAAGCTTTTCTTGGCCCGAGGGCCTGTGGCCTGAGCGCCAGAACGACTGTCACACGATTTTTGCATCTTCGATTACCTGGGAAGGTGGGAGGGTCTGGGAAAATGGGAGGGTCTGAGACTGGCTTCTAACCTGCCCAGGTTTCAGCTAGCCAGAAACACTATGGATAGTAGTTGATTTAATGGCACATAACAGCAACAACAATTGCTCAATGACAATATTGATAAGTGAGTTGATTTTCTAAAATGTTTCTTTACCCTCTTTTGGGGATTCAGGTCCATAGACTCAATTAACCATAATGACTCAAGGACACATATTGACAATAAGCATTAAGATAATTCCTTAATAAGGTAATCGTTGTCACTGACTCATAGAGACCCTATGAATGACTCTCAACCTTGTTCTGTCTTAAGCCAACCTCACCATATCTGACACACCTGACTCCATTGCCACAGCCACTATGACAATCTATACCATCCAGGGTCTTACTCTTTTGTCCTGACCTTCAACCTTTTCAAGCATGATGTCCTTCTCTAAGGACTGGCTCCTTCTAAGAGCATGATCAAAATGTGTTAGATGGAGTTTTAAAATACTTGTCCTCAACTAGTAAACTTATGTTCTCCTCTCCAGGACAAATCTGTTTGTTTTCATTGTAATCCATGGTATTCAATATTTTTTGTAAGGTGGGAAAAAAAAGCTTCAGAGAACCAGATGAAGTAAAACAGCTTTCGGGTGGGTTTGCTGTCTTAGGCCAGAGAGAGGCAGGGTAAAGCAGTAAAACAGGCAGAGAAGCTACAGGTAAAACTTTAAATGCAGGGGTTGAAGGTAGGGTGGTGTGATCAGTGGTCAGCTCTCTGTGGAGGATGCTGATTAGATGCCATCTGCCCATCATAGCTGATAGATAGGATGTTGCTTATCGTTGTACTCTCTTCTGATTGGCTGTAGCCATCTTACACCATGCTGACTGAAATGTCTCCCAATAGGTGCGTCAGTGTGGAATGTTACCCAGGTCCCAGGTGGCCTTTCACTCCCCCCGTACCCCACACTACAGCTCAAAAGTATTGATTTTTCTGTAATCCTTAGTCATTGTCCACTTCTCGGATATATAGCAATCAATTGAGCAAACTATGGCTTGAATCAGGCTCACTTTAGTCTTTAGACTGACACTGTTGCTCTTTAATACTCTAGAGAAGTCTTTGACAACAAATTTTTCCAATGCAGCTTTTCTTTTGGTTTTCTGACTGCTGGCATCAAGGGTTTTGATTATGAATGTGAGTAAGTTGAAATTGTTAACAACTTCAATCTTTTCTCCATCTATCATGGTGCTGCTTATTGGCTCAGTGGTGAGGATTTTTGTTTTCTTGATGTTGAGATGTAATATATACTGGAGGCTGCATTCCTTGATCTTCTACAGCAAGCACTTCAAATTCTGCTCAGTTTCAAAAGGTAAGGCTATGTCATCTACATAACGCAGTTCGTTGATGGGTCTTCTTCCAATCTTGATGCCACATTATTTCTCATAAAGTACAACCTCTCAAGTGATCTGTTCAATATAAATTGAAAAAGTATGAAGAAATGTCATATCCCTAATATATTTCTTTCTTGATTTTTGAACCATGCAGTATTCTCTTCCTCTGCTCTCACAATACCTTCTTTGTCTAGATATAGGTTTCACATGAGCATAATCAAGTGTTCTGGTATTTGTATTCTTCTTAATATTATCCAAAATTTGTTGTGATTCACAAAGTCAAATACCTTTGCATAGGCAGTAAAACAAATAGATATCTTTGTTGTACTCTGTTTTCAGGCAAGATTCATCTGAAATCAGCAGTGATATTCCTAGGTTCAAGCTCTGGTGATCTAATGTCAAGAAGCTGAGCTGCAATCCTGAAGGCATGTAGTTCGAAGCTACCAGCCGCTTTGTTGTGAAATGGATGAGAAATTTCCTCCCATGTGATAAACTATCTCTGAAAACCTGCTGGAGGGTTAATGACTGGTCAGTTCTGATTCAACGGTATACAACAACAACAACATCTCTTACATTATCACTCTTGTAAACCTTGCTTGTTTTTCTGGCAGTTTTGATGTCATCCCATAAATAATCTCATTAGTGTTCAATGCATTTATTCTTCTTGAGATGGCTTTTAAATAGACTCAGGATCATATTTTGGTTCTTGTGAACTTATCCCTTTCTTGAAACAACTTCTATTTGAATTTACACATGAATAAATATTGGTCCATTTCACAGGAAGTAGCTGACCTTGCATTTACTGCTGATATCGAGCTTCTTCAATGCTTCTTTCTACAAATGTGTTGTTGTTGTGTGTTGTTGAGTCACCTGTGACTCATAGAGACCCAAAACAAACAGCCCTAAACCTGCTCTATCCCATGCCAATCTGTCTCTGATACACCTGCCCCCATTACCCCAGTCACTGAATCAATCCATCTCATAGAGGGTTTTCCTCTCCTGTGCTGTTCCTCCACATTCCCAAGTATTACATCCCTCTCCAAGGATGGTCCCTCATTGCAACACGTCCAAAGTAAGTCAGAGTCAGATGAAGCTTCAAAATTCTTGCCTCTGGAGAGCAGCCTTGTTTAACCCTTCCTAGGATGAACCTGTTCATTTTCTTAGCAGTCCATGGTATATTCAATAGTGTTCTTCAACACCACAGCTCAAAGGCATCAACACTCCTATCATCCCTAGTCATTGTCCGGCAATCTGATGCAAAGCAAGTGATTACAAAGACCATGGCCTGTATTAGGCACATCTTAGTCTCCAGGGTGACATCATTGCTTTTCAGTACTTTGGAGAGGTCTCTAACAGCAGATTTTCCCATCACTCTAGGTCTTTTAATTTCCTGGATGCTGGTGCCAAGAGTATTGATTGTGGAGCTAAGTAAACTAAAGCTGTAAACAATCTCAATTTCTTCACCATCTATCATGATGCTGCCAATTGGCCCAGTGGTGAGAATCTTTGTCTTCTTGATATTGAGCCTCAATCCATATTGAAGACTGCAGTCCTTGACCTTCTGCAGTGAGTGCTTCAGGTCCTTCTCAGTTTCAGCAAGCAGGGTTGTGTCATCTGTATAACACAGATTGTTGACCAGTCTACCTCCAATCTTGGTGCCACATCTCTCCCAATACAGCCATTCCTCCCAGATAATCTGTTCTGCATATAGATTGAAAAGGTATGGAGATAGGACACATCCCTGGTGTAAACCCTTCCCAATTTTGAACCATGCAACGTTTCTTTGCTCTGTTCTGACGACTACCTCTTGGTCCAAGCATAGATTCCGCATTAGCAGTATCAAGTGTCCTGGGATTCCCATTCTTTTCAGAGTCAGGCACAGTTTGTTGTGATCCACACAGTCAAACACCTTTGCATGATCAATGAAACACATACAGACATCGCTCTGGTACTCCCTGCTTTTAGCCAAGATGCATCTAACATTAGCTACAATATCCCTAGTACCATGATCCCTTTTAAACCCAGCCTGGACTTCTGACAGTTCTCTGCTGATGTGTTGTTCCACTCATTTTTGGATAATCTTCAGCCAAATCTTGCTTGCATGTGATATTAATGATATTTTTCGATAATTTCCACACACTGTTGGATCAACTTTCTTTGGAATAGGAACAAATATAGATCTCTTCCAGTCAGTTGGCCAAGTGGTTTTCCTCCAGATTTCTTGGCACAACTTCAAGAGCACATCTAGGGCAGCACCTGTTGGTTGAAATATGTCAATACCATCAATTCCTAGGGCCTTAGTTTTTGCAAATTATTTCAACGCATCTTAAACTTCTTCCTTCATCACCATAGGCTTTTGCTCAAGTGCTGTTTCATGAAATTATTTTGTGTCTGCCAATTCCTTTCAGTAAAATGACTCTGTATACTCTTTCCATCTTCTTTTAATACTTCCACAGATGTAGGGTATCTAATTCCTGTCTAGTTCACTAGTTGAGATCCATGTGCACTGTCACCATCTAGCCTTTAAAAAAAAGGTATTTACAATAAAGAAATCATTGATTGTACAAAATTCTAACATTTGATCTCAAGTTTCATCTGCGTCTCCCTGGCCTTATTTTCCAACTTCCAGTTCTTCTTTTTTCCAATGTTTGCATTCCAATCTCTAGTTTCTGTTAATATAATTGGTTAAGTAAATAACACAAAAACTTTAGTTAAATAAAGTTAATATCTATTGCTGGAAAAGAAATTACATTATAAAAACATAACTGCTTTAATAATACAATAATTTACATGTACTCGTTGTTGTTGTTGTTTTGTTATGTGCCGTAGAGTCATGTGCGACTCATAGTGACCCTACGTACATCAGCCCTAAACCCTGATCTACCCTGTGCCAATCGCATTGCCTCTGACACACCCATCCTGATTACTCCAGTCACTGAATCAATCCACCTCATAGAGGGTCTTCCCCTCCTGCCCCATCCCTCTACCCTACCAAGCATGATGTTCCTCTCTAAGGACCTGCCTCTCTTTAAACATGTCCAAAGTATGTCAGACAAAGCCCTAGAATCCTTGCCTCCAAGGAGTATCCTGGTTTAACTCTCTCTAGGATGGATCTGTTTGCTTTCTTGGCAGTCCATGGAACATTCAATATTCTTCTCCAGCACCATAGCTCAAAGACGTCAATTCTCCTTCTATCCTCCCTAGTCATTGTCCAACTCTCTGATGCATAACAAGTGATTGCAAAGACCATGGCCTGTATCAGGAACACCTTAGTCTCCAGAGAGACACCGTTGCTCTTGAGTACTTTAGAGAGGTCCCTAACAACAGACTTTCCCATCGCAATACGTTTTTTTATTTCCTGGCTGCTGGTGCCAAGAGTGTTGACCATGGAGCCGAGCAAACTGAAGCTGTGAACAATCTCAATCTCTTCGCCATCCATCCTGATGCTACCGATTGGTCCAGTGGTGAGAATCTTTGTCTTCTTGACATTGAGCCTCAGTCCATACTGAAGGTTGCAGTCCTTGACCCTCTGCAGTAAGTACATGAGGTCCTCCTCAGTTTCAGCGAGCAGGGTTGTGTCATCTCCATAATTTAGGATATAACTTAAGGATGCAAACAATTATGCTGTTTCCATTATTTTTATGTATCATATTTTAGTGATAATGTTTAGATTGTTGTTTGAAGCTAGTTGTTGGAATGACGTGGGGTAAAGAAATGAGTAAGAATATTAACATTCTTGATAATATTGAGGATCACTATCCTCGATATAAAATATGTATAGACAAAAAAAATGTATAGACATGAATCATGAAGTTAACTAAAATGCTGTAATCCTGAATTTGATAGACATATCCCCTGAACTCATTATGTATTTTGTGTAATAAACAAAATATCATCTCATTTCTGTTTACTAAAAAATGTCTAATAACAATAAGCAATACAAAAGAATGAGCATGCCTGGGCCACTGCTTATAATTTATAAATACCACTCACTATCCACTCTTAAGGATTTACAAAGAATTGATGTCTTTGAATTAGAGTATTTGTGAAGAATATTTAATATACCATTATTGTTGTTGTTTATTGCCATCCAGTCGAACATGACTTACAGCAACCTTATGAACAAAAGATCTGAACTCTGTTCTATAATTATTGTCATTTCTCTAAGTTCATAGAGTTTCCAAAGGCATGGTATTTAGGAAGTGGATGTCGCTCCTGCTTCTGAGCCTGTTTTAATCTGGGAGCTTCACAAAACATTGTCCATCATGCATAATCATTATGATATTTGACACACTAGTGGCACAGTGTTCAGCATTACAGCAACCCCAAATTACCTCATTATAGCAATTTAACCACTTAGAAGAACATTAATCCCAAACAGAATTATTATCAGTCCCAAGGGCCACAGTCCCTTGGGCCCAATAGATTTTTAAATACCAAGGCCCATTGAGTCCTGTTGACTCTAAAGAAGTGGCTTCCAACCCACAGCTCATTGTTAGTTAAATCCTGCAAATGCAATCAGCTCACACAGACTGCCAAGAGATTTGTCTTGAAGGAAGTGCAGTCAGAGTGCTCCTTGGATGGAAGTGTTGATGGTCAGATTTTGCTTTGTTAGCATATCATCAGGAGGGTATAGTCCATTGAGAAATATATCATGCTTGGTAAAGTACAGGTTCAGAAAAAGAGGAAGATTCCCAATGAGATGAATTGATGTAGTGACTGTAAGAATGAGCTAAAACTCAACAAAGATTGTGAATATGGTCCAGAATCAGTGAGCATTTCATCCTATAGTTATAGGGTCACTATGAATAGGAGCTGCTGGCATGACATGTAACATCAACACACCAAATAAAAGCAACAAATACACATGAGGAAATTGACTGGTTAAACAAGTGAGGTAAAAAATATAAAAATTAACCACGAGACACTTCATTATACCACAGAGTAAAATTTCATCAAAGATCACAAAGGTTCATTACCAAATAATACAAGAGAATCTTTTCTTAAAATTGTATTAGTAGGCGAGCTCTGGTGGCCTAGTGGCAAGAAGCTGCACTGCAATCCCAGAGGTGTGTGGTTCAAATCCACCTCCTGTACCAGTCAAATCTGATTTGATGGTACACACACACAAATAATGAAAAATAAAAAAAATTTAAAAAGCTGATGAAGTACCAGAAGTTTTTTAAAAAAATATATTAGTATGCATATAAAATTCACATACATTGTTTCATATACCTATAGTATGTTTCATTAATATACACTGTTTCATACATTGTTTCATTCACATTGTGTTTTATATGATAATTCCCATACATTGTGTGTTATAAAATTCATCATCATTTGCTCTATTCCCACAATTACCTCATCTTTTCGGCTCCCGACTGAATCTCTCCTAATTTCTTCATACCCTCCCTATGTTCACCAACCTTGAAAATTTGTTATTTAACCCACACCCCAGTCTATGTCTCTCCCTCTCCCCTTTCAATATTTACTAGTTATCCTAATTTTGTAATAATCATTTTACACAGTATTTGTCTTTATGAGAATGAGTTAGTTCACTCAGCTAATGTTTGCCAGTCTTTTCCATGTTATGTAATATTTTTTAAAAATTAATTTTGTTTGCTGCATAGTATTCCATTGTATGAATGTACCAGATTTTCTCAATCCATTTGATTGTGGTTGGATATTTGGGCTGTTGCCATGTTCTTGTGATGGTGATAACACTGCTATGAATATTGGTGTACAAATCTCCTTTTGTGTCTTAGTTCTAATTTCCTTGGAGTATATTCTTAGGTTATTGGAACGTGTTTTGGTTTTTTGTTTGTTTTATTAAGAGTAAACAGTCTACACCTGTAAACATGTTTTTTTTTAAAGACAGACATGTGATTGCAAATATATGTATATCACTTTAGATAAGCAAATAATCTCTTTCAAAATGAACCACATTTTCACTCACACACTGTTGAATAAGAATTAATTTGTAGTTAACCCTCCATTGGGTTCCTGAGAATCTAAATCAAAATAGATGTGACTGCCTATCTAACTTACTCACAGCTTCTTTTTGTTTGTGCTTTTAAAATGCACATTGTGTTTCTTATGAACATTCATATGCATGTTGTTGTTGTTATGTGCCATCGAGTCACTTGTAACTTATAGCGATCCTATGTACAACAGCTCTAAACTCTGCTCTGTCCTGGGCCAATCTCATTGTCTCCGACACAGTCTGATTGCCCCAGTCACCAAATCAATCCACCTCATATAGGGCCTTCCTCTCCTGCGCCTGCCCTCCACCATCCCGCATGATGTCCTTCTCCAAGGACCGGTCCCTCCTTAAAACATGACCAAAGTATGTCAGACGAAGCCTCAGAATCTTTACCTCCAAGGAGCAGCCCGATTTAACCCTCTCCAGGGTGAATCTGTTTGTTATCTTAGAGTCCATGGTACCCTCAGCACTCTTCTCCAACACCACCCTATTCATATGCATAGTGTCTTATAAAAGTAATCACCTTTGATCTATGTCTACTATTACTTTTTCTTTTCAGATCCCCACTACACCTTTCCTAATTCCATTATTTCTCCCCATCCCCCTGCACCCAACAAATTCTAGGACTCTGTGATATCCCCTTATTCCCCACCCTCAGCCTCCCTAACCCACTTAGATGCACACAGGAACATAATCATTAGAAGTTCCATTCATTGGTGTTATCCTATCCTGGTTGTGAATTTCAGCCTCTTTATACTATAGGCTATAGCTTCCAAGTTGGGTCCTATTTTGTCTCTTACGATCTTTATGATTTGGTGCTTTACCCCTAGGTCTTTGATCCACCTTGAGTTCATTTCTGTATAAGATGTGAGATGTAGATCCTGCTTCAATTTTCTGCAGGTAGCGCTCCAGTTTTGCCAGCTCCATTTGTTAAAGACGTGGTTATTTCTTCACTTAATAGGCTTTGTTTCTTTGCCAAATACCAGTTGACTATAGGTAGATGAATTAATTTTTGTATTCTTTATTCTATTCCATTTATCTATGTGTCTACCAGTGCCATGCTGTTTTGGTTATTTTAGCTGTATAGTAAGTTTTGAGATCAGGCTCTGTTTGGTGTGTTTTTGTTTTTGTTTTTTCCAGAAGTGCTTTGCTTATTTGGGGACTCTTTCTTTCCAATTAACTTGCCAGTTACCTTTTCTATTTCTTTGAAAAATTAATTTGCTATCTGTCATGGAATTTGATTTAAACATGTAGATTGCTTTCAGTAGGACTATCGTTTTTACTATACTGAGTCTTCCTACCTAGGATTAGGGAACATTATTCCATTTATTGTTCTAGTATTGTTTCTCATAGTAGAGAGTTTTCTTAATTAAGGTCTTATGTATCTCTAGATAGGTGGACTCTCAAGTATCTTAATTTGCAGTTGGCTATTGTAAATGGTATTTCTTCCTTAGTTTCTTCATCTGTATTTTCTTTATTATTGTGGAGGAATTCTATTGATTTTTGTATATTGATTTTGCATTCTGCTACTATACCAAATTGGTCTAGTAGGTCTAACAGTTTTTTGTTGAGTTATTTGGTTTTTTTTTCTATGTTGTTTGACAAAAGATAAAGTAATATGACAATTAGTTAAAACAACAAACCAAAATTAACAAAACTAAAAACCAACCAAAATCCCAAAAGAACAAAAAACTCTTACAGTAAATGTGATCAAATAGATAAGTTCATAATGATGTTAAGTATCATAGTTGTTATCATTGTTATTTGCCTTTGAGTTGAGCATGACTCACAGCGACCCTATGAACAAAAGGCCTGAAGACCCTCTTCATCTCTTGACATTTATCAAAGCTCATAGAGTTTTCAGAGGCATGTTATTTAGGAAGTAGATGCCACTCCTGCTTCCAAAACCTGTCATTTAATGTTATTGATTGAGTTGTCTGCAATGCGTAACAACCCTATGTACAGTAGCTCTGAATCCTTCCTTGTACTGAGCCAGTCTCACTAATTCTGACACATCAACTCCCATTGTCCCAATCACTGTATCAATTCATCTCATCTGGGGTCTCCCTCTTCTGTGCTGTCCTTTCACCATTCTGAGCATGATATCCTTCTCCAAGGACAGATATCTCCTGGCCACGTGCCCAAAGTAAGTGAGGAGCAACTTCAAAATTCTAGCCTCCAAGGAAAGACTTGGTTTCACCTTCTCCAAGACAAACCTATTTGTTTTCTTAGCAGTCCATGGTATGCTCAAGACTCTTCTCCAGCACCACAACTTGAAGGCATCTATTCCTTTTCTGTCATCCTTAGTCATTGTCAAACTCCCTAAAGCATAAAAAGTAATTAAGTAAACATGGCCTGAATTAGGCTCACCTTTGTATCTAGACTGACATCATTACTCTTCAGCACTCTGTAGAGCTGCATAACAGCAGATTTTCCCAATGCAATTCATCTTTGATTTCCTGAATGCTAGTATTAAGGGTAATTGTTATTGTTGTTAAGTTGTTAAGTGCCATTGAATCGTAGGCAACTCATAGCGACACTTGTGTGCGTGACTTTCATTCTTTCTCCAGGTTCATAGGGTTTCCGGAGGCAAGCTATTTATGGAAGCGGATGCCACTTCTACTTCCAAGCTTGTTTCAACCGGGGCGTGCCACCAAACACTGTCCACCATGGTTAACCATTATCGCATTTGACACATCGGTGTTACAGTGTTCAGCTTCTCAACAACCACAAGTTATCTCTGTATGCAAGTGGACACACCAGGGCTAAAGACCTCAAAGACAGTTTGAACAAAAACAATGAAAAACAGGCCTTAAGGCCACGGGCTAGAGTCACTCACCTTTATTAACTAACTATAATTAACTATATAAAAACTCATCTAAAGGTTCCCCCTCTATAAATGTTCGAATCCACCAGCTGCTCTGAGGAGGAAATATGTGCTTTCTTCCCCCTTTGATTTATAGCCTCTCCAAAATCCACTGTAGATTCAGTTGTCAGTCTGTTTCAATTCACTGGAAATTAAGTGAGTGATATTCCAGCTATTAAATGAGGATATAGAATATTTACTCTTTGCAACTCTTACTGAATTTCTAGGTCTAAGTGACACTATTAACATCTACAATGAACTCCCATGCTAGCAGCAGTAAAGAAACTCAAAGATGTATTGCTTTGCGAAAAATCTGCTTTTAAGAACTTCTTCAAAGTGATAAAGAAGAGTGATATCAGTTTAAAGAGTAAAGTATGCCTTATCCAAAACATGATATTTTCAACTGCTTCTTATGTATCTGAAAGTTGGAATGAAGATGACAGAAAAAGAATTAATGTCTTTGACTTTTGATTTGTAGAAGAGAACTGTATATCCTATGACTTCTAAAAGAACAAAGTCTGTTTTAGGCAATGTACAGTAAGGTCTCCTTAAATACAAGAAAAGTGAAACTTGGTCTACTTAAGGCATATTATTAGGAGGGTCAATCCTTAGACAAACTCATCTAGGAAGGGTGGAAGAACAGAGAAAGAAGATCCTCACTGTGATAGATTGACAGTGACTTTAACAGTGGGATTGAAGATGGAAGAGGTCATGAGGAGAGAGCAGGATTAGACAAGTCTGGGTGTCTAAATTTATCATCCAAAATATCTTTCCTACCCAATGATTAACTGTTTATTTGAGCTGACGTATTTATTGGATTAAAGAGAGATAAATAAGATGGCATACAAGCTCTACCCCATTACAGGCTAATATAATCTCATAGGACTTCATTGCTAGCTCTCTCTTTTTGAATGTTCACTTTCCTGGGACGCAGCATCCAGCGGCACCACAACTGACAATCTACAGGATCTTGACCCATCACTCACCAGTTTCTGAAAGACCAGTCTGCATAGGTACAGTGACATGAGTCATTCTGCTGATAGATCTCAGGATCTGGGAGACCTTCCAGCAAACCACTGAACCTAAAGGACATAGAAAAGGTAGGAAATGAACAGAGAGGCTGTTTATGTTGGAAATCATGGATTTATATATTAGATCAAACATTTGGGGCAACATGGGAAGCCTCTCTTTTAAATCAATTAGGACCTGGTGCATAGGCCTTTTTATTTAAAAGTTGGTTGGGCCCTGACTAAAATACTGCAGTTTGGAGCCTCCTATGTGAAGCAGTTGGATTCTGGTGGGTAGGTAGGTTTTTTATTTAATTGAAAATTCATGTAAAGTGTTTGATCATTCTTTCTTTATTTTATTAACAATCAAATGTAAGCTGATTGGCTGCTTGGTTTTGGTTAACAATCAGCTGTACACTGGAAGCCTCTTGTTCAAATCAATTGGGACCTGGTGGGTATGCCTTTCTATTTGAAAGTTACTGGGGGCAAAGGGCCTGCATATTGGTGCTAATTGTGTTTGGGGAGAACATTGTTCTAAGTGGTACAACACTTGTCTGTCAGTTTACTCTACTGGGATAACTCAAGGTTGCTGTGCTACTGAAGCTGTGCCATTGGTGTGTCAAATGCCACAAATGTTACCCATGGTAGACAAGGTTTGGTAGAGCTTCGAGATTAAGACAGTCTAAGAAGCAGGTTTGGCATCCACATTTTAAATAACAGGCTTTTGAAAACCCTATAGACACTAGACGTAAAAGGATACTTAGTGTAGCGGCAGTGGTAGTACCCAGATTGGAAGTCAGTTGGTTGAAATGAGGAAAAACAATAACAAACATAGTTTATAATTTGAATATAGAATGTACTTGAATACTGGAGAACTGGAAGTTGTTAAAAATTAAATAGAACGCATGAACATCAATATATTAAACATTAGTGATATGAAATGGACCAGGTTTGGACACTTTGAATCATATAATGATATAGTGTACTATTCTGTTAATTAATGAAAAAACAAAAGAAGAATGCTGTTGCATTTATAGTAAAAAAATCTCAAGTAATAGCCATACATATACAAGGAATACCCAATAAAATTACTATCGTTCAAATATATGGTTCTATATCTGGAGTTAAGGAGAAAGAAAGTGACAATTTTTACCAAATTTTGCTGTGTGAAATTGACCAAACATATAATCAATGTGTTAATAATAATTGGTGAGTGGAATTCAAAAGTGAGAAACAGTGAAGAAGGGATAGTAGTTGGAAAAAATGGGCTTAGTGATAGAAATGAGGCTGGAAATAGAATGACTGATTTTTGTATTTACAATTATTTATTCATTGCAAATACCTTTTTAAAGACATAAATGACTACTTTACTCATGGATCTCACTTGATGGGCTGCATAAGAATCATATTGACTACATTTGTGGAAGAAATGTTTGAAAAAGCTCAATTTCAGCAGTCAAAACTAGGACAGGGAAAACTGTAGGTCAAACTGTCAATTACTAATATACAAATTCAAACTGAGGTTGAAGAAAATGAAAATAAATCCACAGGAACCAAGCTGTGATCTTGAATCAATTCCATCTGAATTTCAAGATCATTTTAGGAATAGGTTTGAGGCAATAAACATCAATGATCAAAGACCAGATGAGTTGTAGAATGATTTCAAGGATACGCAAAAGATGATTACAAAAACAGAGGAGAAAGAAAGAATTGAAATGGATGTCAGAAGACTATAAAAAATTGCACTGGAGCATCAAGAAGCCAAAACTAAAGGAAAACATGTCAAAGTGAAAGAGCTGAACAGAAGATCTCGAAGTGCAGAGAACAAAGCAAAGTATTATAATGGAATGTACAGAGAGCAGGAATTGTAGAATAAAAGAGAAGAACTCATTCTGCCTTTCTCAAGTTGAGAGAACTCAAAACCAAATTTAAGCTTTGTATCGTAATATTGAAAGGTGCTATGGGCAATATACTGAATGACCCAGAAAGAAAGAAGATGGAGGGAATACACAGAATTTCTGTACCAGAAATAACTGAGTGCTAATGAAAAATTTCAAGGACTACCATATGAACAATAGACAATGGTAATGGAGGAGGAAGTGGAAGCTGCCTTGAAAGCAATGACAAAAAATAAAACCCAGACATTAATGTGATACCAATTGACTTGTTTCAATTAATAGATGCAGCTTTGGATGTGCTTCCCAGTTTATTCCAGGAAATTTGGAGAACAGCCATCTGGCCAACAGATTGCAAGAGGTCCATATTTGTTCAATTCCCAAGAAAGGTTATCCAACTAAATGTAAAAACTATTGCACAATATCATTAATACCCCCTACAAGCAAAATACAGCTGAAGATCATTTAAAAAAATGGCTGAAACAGTTCATAGATAGGGAACTGCCAGTTACTCAAGCAGGACTTAGTAGATGCCATGGAACCAGGAATATCATTGCTTATGTCAGATGGATCCCGGCTAAAAGTGAAAAATGTTGTTTTTGTTGTTGATTGCTGTGGAGTTGTGCATCACTTATAGTGACCCTATGAACAAAAGGCCTGAAGCCTTTCTATAACTAGGGTCATTTATCAAAGTTCATAGAGTTTCCAGAGGCATGTTGTTTAGGAAGTGGATGCCACTACCAGAATAATATCTATATGTGCTTTATTGACTATGCAAAGGCATCTGACTTTGTGGGTCATAACAAGTTGTGGCTGACATTAAGAATGGGAATCCCAGAGCACTAGTTTGTGCTCATGTCAAACCAAACCTGGACCAGGACCTGTTGTGCAAACAGAGCAGGGGAATACTGCATAGTCGGAAATTAAGAAGGGAGTGACTCATGGTTGTATTCTTTCTTCATACCATTTATCCTGTACACTGAGCAAATTTTTTGAGAAGCTGGACTATATGAAGAGGAATGTTGCATCAGAACTGGAGAGAGATTCATAGATAACCTGCATTGTGCAGATGACATAATCTTGCTTGCTGAAAGTGAGGAGGACTTGAAGCACTTGTTGCAGAAGGTAAAAGAATTCAGTCTTGATATGGACTACATCTCAATGTTAAGAAAACAAAGATTCCACTGGACCAATAGCAACATCATGATGGATGGAGAAGATATTTAAACTGTCAACAACTTCATCTTGCTTGCATCCACAATTAACACCCTTGGTGCCAGCAGTCAGGAAATAAAGAGACACATGCACTTGGAGAATCTGCAATTAAGGACCTCTTCAAATTATTGAGGATAATGCTGGCAGTTTGAGGACTAAGGTCTGATTCTGGCCATAGTCTTTCCAGGGACTTCCTATGCATCCTATACATCTGATAACTGGACAGTGAGTGAGTAAGGATAACAGAAGTAGAATTTCTGCCTTTGAGTTGTGGTGTTGGAGAAGAGCACGGAACATCCCATGGATGGCCAGGAGAACAAATATGTCTTGGAGAGAGTGTAGCAGGAGTATTCTTTGGAGGCATGAATGATGAAACTTCACCTCACACAGTAGGAGCATTTTACTAGGAGGGGCTGTTCCTTGAATACAGATATGGTGCTAAGAAGGGTGGAAGGTTGGCGAAGACCCTAAGCCAGGTGGATTGATATGATGACTGCTGCAATGGGTTCTTGTGTGTCAGGAAGTATGAGAATGGCACAGGATAGAACAAGTTTAAAATCTTTTGCTCATAGGGTCACTATGAGTTATACTTGACTTGAAGACACCTAACAATAATATAACTAGGCCGCTATTGATTTTAGGAAAACTAAAAAAAAACAACAAAACAAACAGCAAGCTTCTGTTCTATTTTTCCAAGAGTGACTATGAATCATAGTGGATTTATATGTTATCTAATGTGCATCTGAGAGCTGGAAAATGTCCCACGGACTGACAAATAAACAAAGAGGTATGTCTTGTGCAGCCTGCGTGCTCCCTGGAGGTAAAGATAATAAAACGCCATCTCCCATATTTTGGCCATGTTTTTAGGATAATTTCTTTGGAGAAGGACGTCATGTTGGGAAGGTGGAGGGGCAGAGATCATGTGTGTTGAATGTGACAGAGGCACTGAGTTTCAGTGTATCAGAGAGTGTGAGGACAGCATGGGATCGAACATGGTTCAGATCTGCTGTTCATAGTCACTAGGAATTGTGTTCGACTTAATGGCAGGACACATCAACTTCCCTTGGAGACAGTAAAACTAAACTTAAGAGACACTGGTCAAAAGAAAAATGTCAGCAGTTGACGTTTTTGGAATCACAGAAGCCAAGAAAGCTTAAGATACAAGCTGTCAGATCATGGGTTGGACAATGGAAGATATTTTCTGAAGGGACTTG
>NW_006399954.1:4208992-4234151 GCF_000299155.1 Elephantulus edwardii
TTGCCAGGAGGGACGGGTCCTTGGAGAGGGACATCATGCTTGGGAGGGTTGAGGGACAATGCAGGAGGGGAAGATCCTCTATGAGATGGATTGATTCAGTGACTGGGGTAATCAGGATGGGTGTGTCAGAGGCGGTTGATGCAGGATAGAGCAGGGTTTAGGGCTGTTGTGCATAGGGTCGCTATGAGTCGGAAGTGACTCTACTGGACGGCACATAACAACAACAACAGCATAAAACCATATGAATGGACTCATTGAAAAAAAACAAAACAGAACAACAAACAGAATTATATTTTGTTATGTATCATTGACTCAGAACTGACTCATAGCTGACTCTGCAGTTTATTTTGAGAGACAACAAATCTTTAAGAAGGAGATTGCCCATCTTTCTTCTGCCAAGTAGCTAGTGGGTTCAAATTGTGTGCCTTTGGGTTGAATCACAACTCCCTACCACCAGAGCTCTTTGAGAAATATATTGATACTGTGGCTTCTTAGGAGTTATAGTTAAAAATTCTTTGCTTTTAATAGTCTGAAATAGTTCTTCCTTTTAACACAGGATTAATTTATTTTATAATCAGGGAAAGACCAGAAATGAAATGAAAATATGTAATAAATAGAAATGTAACATTTTAGGAAAGATCTTAAGAATAAGCTTAGCAGCATTCAACACCATCTGGAAGCAAAATATTTCCACCACTGTTCATGGAAGCAATAGTTCTCTCTTGACCAAAATGTGAGCAAAATGTGTAAATTCTTATGAAGTTGCTTCTGGTTCACTGGCAAATAGCAACCTATTACACAACTGCTGTTTGCTTACTTCTCCCAACCCCCTATTATTTACAGAGCAAGTACAAAGTCTTTTGTTGCTGATTAGAAAGAAAAAGGAAATACCATTCAGCAGTCTCTCAGAATGACTTTTATTTTGATGAATATTTTTTAATGAACCTAATTTATGTGAAGGTTGTTCTGTTAAAAGAAAAGTTCACAAAAATATCGTGCATGATTGATCTGGAGACTGTGCCTCGATCCAAAGAAAACACACAATAGCAGTCAAATATACATTTTATGGGCTTTTGTCTGTTTTGCAATAGCACCGGAAAACATTCTTTAATTAAAATTTAAAACCGTAACCGATTAATTTTCTGTGTAAACAATCCCTGTAATCATGGAATGTCAGCATTTTAAGGCCAGCCGTGTGGGTGTAAATTTTACTTCCTTCTCTTCTAGTTATTCCGGGAAAGAATTTGGCAAAAGCACAAGTTGAAAATGTAACCTAGGGGTGAAAGGTTTGAAGGTTATAACCCCACTGTTCTCTATTTAACCGAAGCCAGCAGAGGTTAGGGATGGTATCTAATGCTGTGTGGCAATGTTGGTGTGGCACGCTTGTCAATCACACCATAGTTCTTTATGAGCTACAAATTGCTGTAGGGTTCCAGAAGTTCAGCAGCTTAACTTAACACTGTCTCACTGGTATAGTCAGGGAGGAGCTCATAGGAATTTGGCCTCAAAGTTGTGCAGGATTTTTACCCTGAATCTTCCCATTTATTTTTCTGTTATTGAACATCATATCCATTTTTTCCAAAAGCCAGAAAGCAAACTCATTTCTCATCAGTAACTTTATTGTAGTTTTTCCCCCCTCCTGTCTTTTTTAAAAGCAGAGGGAAGATTTAAAATGCCATTTAAAATACCCTTGATTTGCTTTTTAAGTAGACATAGAAAAGTATTGCCAGGAAAATGGGAGAGTATGTTCAAAAGTGTCTGGATGGCTGAGTGGTCTAAGGCGCCAGACTTGAGTTTCTGTTTCTCTGACAGAGGATTCTGGTCTCCAATGAAGGCATGAGTTCGAATCCAATTTTTTACAGACCTTCTGACAGATGTTCAATGTAGAAAATCTAAAACCGATGTTCAATGTAGAAAATCTAAAACCCTCTGCTTAGATTTAAAAAAAAAACATAAAATAGGAAACATTCATAGTCAAGTTGTTTTTATTAGCCATTTATATATATATATTTTTGTCAATATTAAATTACAGTGGCCTTTGTCATTCTAGATTGTGGAAAAAGAACCAGAAATCCAGTTCTCTGAGTCTGTGGAGATGATGTTCACACACCTTGGGTGTGTGTTTTCTGTAGGGTTCTGGTCTTTTGAGTTTGTGTTAAACACCTTGTGTCATGTACCATGTCAGACCAACCCTAGGTATCCTGTAGCGATGTTCATGATATGGCTCTGACCATTTCAAGTAAACAATTTCACTTTTCTGGATTCCTCTCTAATACTACTGAGCATATACCACATATAATTATGTAATTTTGTGGTTTACAAACACGCACATTGTATCAATTATGGTAACATACTAAAATTTTAATTTCTCTATGCCTTTGTATGTCAGTCTACTCGACAAGACTCAGTTCATCGGACCCATTGTCATTGGGTCTGAACTGACTCTCAGCTGACCCTCCAATTGTTTTAGACACATTGGACGAGATTTCTTATCTTTCTCCCAAGGAGAAGCTGGTGGATTTGAACCATCTGTCTTTGCGCTGGCAGTTCCAGTCCATGACCATAGGCCACCAAAACTTCCTAAGTACTTTACAGGTGGTGCAAATCGTTAATAAGTGTGACTGTTATAAAGTTGAAAGATCAAGTCCGCCTAGAGATACTCTGGAAGAAATTCCTCCTAATCTACTTTCAAAAATTCAGACAGTGACACAACTATGGAGCATAGTTCTCTTCTGAAACACTTGATATATTTTGTTTCATATACATAAATTTAAAGATTATGAGGTTCAGTAAAAGACAAATTTAAAAAGTTACTATGGAGCTGGAATTTCAGGACTTACATTGGAAGGTTGTTGACCACTGCAGGCTGCAAGTTGAAATCAGATGAGTTGACGATGTTTGTCTTGATCCAGGTATCGAGGAAACTCAGAAATAGGCCTGTAAACAAGTGAAGGGAAAAGCCACAATCTAGCGAGGAAAGACTGGATGCAGAATTAGAGGCAACTCTGTTGAATTTGGCTTTTTTAATGGGCAGGGAAAAACACAGGTATATGCCAATCTTTGAGCCATTGTTCATTTTCCCTTTTTAAGACTCATACAACTGTAAAGATTTGTCATAGAGGTCATTTAATTGAACTTGTGTGATAATTTTAAATTGCTTAGAAAAATTATGCTGTCATTATTTTCATTCACAGAACTAGATCACCATGGCCTGAACCCTGATGTTCATCGCTCACAGACTGGTTTCAGGAATATGAGATGGAATTTTTATCCAGATCTTTAACTTACCAAAACCAAATAAATAAATAGATAGATAGATAGATAGATAGATAAATAAATAAATAAATAAAACATACACATGTTTCTAGAATGCCTATTAGCTCTTCGTATTAAATAAGAAATCACGTGAGTGGCATACTGGTGATTGCTCCATCAAACACATGCCTGCCTACCTCCTCTGGCCAATGGGTCAGTCTTCACCAAGAACAAACTTTCCAGAAGAGCCTAAACACTTTCCCTTTGCACTGTTCCTATTTTGCGAAGTTCTGGGTCCCTAATTTGAATAGAGCACCTTTAAAAGTCAATATTGTTGTTGTATTTGTTCTTAGCTGTGGCGTCAAGTCAATCTACAAAGAAGGCAACCAACTCCAAGTAGAATGAAGCTTGGCTTGCCATTCAAGGGTCTGCATTTCCAGAGGCACAGATTGTTTTCCAAGGTACCCTGGGTGAGTTCAACACACCAAGCTTTCGGCTGCAGGTAACACTCCTAACCATGTGTGCCACCCAGGCACTCCAAAGTCAGCATCCCACAATTAACTAAAAACTCTGCTTTGATGATGGATTTGGCAATCTTTCCAGAAGGACTGACGAACACCTGATACCAAAGGGCATATTCTCAATATCCGTTCTTTCATCCATTCTGAAGATCATCTTGACCTCAGATAGTTAATGCCATTCTTATTTCTCAAATGAGGTTATGGAGTGTATGGAGGTAAAATAACTCGACCTCAGACAGTTGACCCAAATGCCTCATGGATAAAATCACAATTGGCAAGCACGCGTACTGCTGAATATAAAATCTGGTCATCCTCTCTCAAGTTGGTAAACTGTATTTAGCAAGAGGTTTTCTGTGGGTTGGTTGTTTTGTTTTGGTTTTTTTAAGGACAAAATATAATTTTTATAAGACACAAAGTATGAGAATGAATATAAGAAACATAATGTGAATAATTTTTTATATATAAAAAGACACAAATTCCTGTAATGTGTTATGCAAATAAGGACTCTTCTGCTGACTCCACCATTTCCTGTCACCTGGGCCTGGACAGATGACTTGCCCTCTCTAAATCTCAATTTCCTCATCTTTAGAATTAGAAAAATAATAGTGTCTGCCTCATGGTGCGATGGTGAGGATTAAAACAAATAAAGCCTGCGAAGTGTTTTAAAGCAGTGAATAGCTGATCCATGGCTCAGTAAATGTTAGCCTTGGCCAGTGTCAGCACCGGGCATGCACTCTGCCAAGTTCCCCAAACAGATTGCCTGTTCTGACTTGTCTCCTCAGGAGTGTACTCAGGACCTTGTACAAAACTGCTCCCCCAAATGAGGTTAGTAGGATTAATGAATATTGTTCTTTATTAAACCCTCAAAGCCTGGGGTTAGTTTTGAGAAATAATAGCTCATATTTAGCCTTCTTCCAATCCCTCCCACCCCCACTACACACATTCAGCATCCTAATTCTCAATCTTGAGCTAGAGTGAGTGTTTATGCTGATAAGAAACCTTCCCCCTCAGCCCCACTCTTGTCTGCCCTGCACTTAGGAGCAAGTTTGAGTTCAGCTAGGAGTCAGGGAGATAAAAGCTTGAGGGTGAACCACCGATTCACTGAGCTGGTGCCTAAAACTTCCGTCATTTATTTATGGCTATTAATATGGATAAGCCGGTCCTGTGTCAGGAAGGCTATTGTTTATTATCCCCCCAGCAGTTGGGAAACAGAGCAGGCAGCATCATGTCCAGGGACTACTATCCTGCCCAGGCACTGCAGTGGACATAGAAGGAGAGAGAAGTTTCCTTGCACATTACGTGCTCTTTTGTTTTTCGTGAAGAGGCTAAGCACAGACATTTTGAAATAATTGTCAAAGATAAAGCACATGCAGGCAAAAGGGGAAAAGCCAGACAGGCTCCAGGAGGAAAGAGGACAAACTCCCAGGGCTCAGGCTTACAGACCAAAGGAGATTTACTGCTGCCACTGCAGAGACTGTCAAGGAAAAGATAAAGCGGCCGCTTCAGAACCAGCAGTTTTGTGGATGGTGCTAGAAGCATTCCTGGGCAAGAGCTCCCGCTGGTTGCTGTGGAGCCAGGCCCACAACCTGCGAAGCACCACTAAGGAAGCACGATTTTGAAAAGTATATAACATGGAACAGTCTAGAGAGCATTATGTTGAATGAAATAACTCAATCACGTAAGTGCAAATAACACATAAGATCATTATTGTGAAAATATGACCATGACTGAGCACGATATGTATAAATGTCCAAATGGAGATGGGAGAAGTGAAGAATAGCAGAAAATGGAGAAGGGGTAAATCCCTAGGATAGTAGAGGTTGGTAGGTGACAGAACAGGAAAGATTTAATGGGCAGTTGAAAAGAGAGGGTGATTATAGGCATAGATCCATAGTAATGAAATAAAAAATGCTTATTAATAAATGCAAAGCAATGACATTTTTAAAAAAGAAAAACTGATTGCTAGGGCATAGCAACCAGGGAAAACACACACACACACACACACACACACACACACACACACACACACACCCCGACATAAGATACTTGAATGAAAATGCCAATTCTGGTGCATCTAAACAAAACCTGGAAGGCACAATTCAGGAGCAGCAGGACAAGGAAAGGTCTTCAGAGTGGCCGCCAGGGCAGCCAGCCTACAAGATGCTGAGTGATCTTTCCAAACTGGCTGCTTGTGTATTCTCCCTCTGCCACTTAAGCAAAGCAAGCCAGACCGTATATAATATCAGATGTATATTTGTCACTAGAATGTTCTCATCCTATGAGTCAGAATGGCCCTGTAACAGATTAATGACTTGGATCACCCCTCAGTGGTAAGCTCTGCAGTGACTTCAGCTGGCCACGCAGCCCCGGCGCCACGCAGCCCCGGCGCCACGCAGCCCCGAACTCCCGCCATCTGAAGAAAGCAGAGGGTTAAGCCTAGAAGGCTGGCATGCTATTTTTTTTTCTGCCTTTGATGACACCCTAAAATAAAGAACATTTAATTTTGCAGCAGAACACTGAGTCTGTGAAGCCAATGTACATGTGGTTACTATTTGCAGAATTTGGCATTTTCTATGAATAGTATAAAACAGGCATTGGATCAGCTGTCATGTTTTGACAGGGTTGTCCTTTTTTTCCAGAATGCCATTTCCCCCTTCCCTATATTTGAGCAGCAACCCTACTATTTTTTTCTTTTCATTTTTTTTAAGTGGACTAAGAAAACTAATGAATAGTTAAGGAAAATTTTGTTCCCTCCAAAGAAGTGGGACCATTAACTGTAGATCAGATTGTCTGCAAAGGAAGCCTCCCCCAGACTTCAAAACAGTAACATTAGCAGAGTCCAGGTTGGTTAACTGTGTAGAGCAGGAAATTAAAGTTGTTTTGTTTGAAATCTGATCAGCTTGGCAACCAAGTATCCCATCTCCTCTCTCTGCCCAATATAAGTGATTTATTCTGAGCTGTTGGGGCCAGTGTTTTCCTAATCTCTGATTTTGCACCTTTAGTACCGCAGTAACAAAGCTGACAGGACTGAAATTGATAAAGACAAAGAATTTCAGTCCTTCAATTTGACACATTTCCACCCACTTCAGGCCCAGGGTTTAAACCTGGATGTGAGGTTCCATCTTCTCGGTGAGAGATTAAGTTTGCTGTTCATACACGTAACTCACCATTCAAATGTGCATCCATTTGTATACACATAGAGTGACTTACACCTACATCACACACGTGCATACACACCCATACACACGATGTAATTGTTAAGGGTCATCGAGTCAAGTATGACGTTGTTGTTGTTGTTATGTGCCATCGAGTCACTTGCAACTCATAGCGACCCTATGTACAACAGCTCTAAACTCTGCTCTGTCCTGTGCCAATCTCATTGTCTCCAACACACTCATCCCAATTGCCCCAGTCACCAAATCAATCCACCTCCCAGAGGGCCTTCTCCTCCTGCACCTGCCCTTCACCCTCCCAAGCATGATGTCCTTTTCCAAGGACCAGTCCCTCCTTACAATATGACCAAAGTATGTCAGACGAAGCCTCAGAATCCTTGCCTCCAAGGAGCAGCCTGGTTTAACCCTCTCCAGCATGAATCTGTTTGTTTTCTTAGCACTCCATGGTACCCTCAACACTCTTCTCCAACACCAAAGCTCAAAAGCATCAATTCTCCTTCTGTCCTCCCTGGTCATTGTCCAGCTCTCTGATGCATAACAAGTGATTGCAAAGACCATGGCCTGTACCAGATGCACCTTAGTCTCCAGAGAGACACCGTTGCTTTTCAGTACTTTAGAGAGGTCCCTAACAGCAGACTTTCCCATCACAATACATCTTTTAATTTCCTGGCTCCTGGTGCCAAGAGTGTTGACTGTGGAGCCAAGGAGACTAAAGCTGTGAACAATTTCAATCTCTTCACCATCCATCCTGATGCTGCCAATTGGCCCAGTGGTTAGAATCTTTGTCTTCTTGACATTGAGCCTCAATCGATATTGAAGGCCTCAGTCCCTGATCCTCAGCAGCAAGCGCTTCAGGTCCTCCTCAGTTTCAGTAAGCAGGATTGTGTCATCTGCATAATGCAGATTGTTGATAGATCTTCTACCAGTCCCGATGCCACATCCCTATAAACAAAAGACCTGAACCTTGTTTTATAACTATCTCTATTTCTCTATCTTCATAGAGTTCCCAGGGGTATGTGGTTTATAAAGTGGATGCCTCTACTGCTTTCAAACCTGGATCAATCTGGGACTGCACCATACTGTCCATAATGGGTAACCATTATGGCGTATAACACACCAATAGCACAGAGTTCAGCATCACACCAACACCAAGTTACCTCAGTACAGCAAATAGACCAGTGCTGTACCACTTAGTTGTTGTTAAGTGCTGTCGAGTCACAAGCGACTCATAGCGACCCTAAGAATGAAAGTCCTGGACACTTCCTGTATAACTTTCGTCCTATCTCCAGGTTCATAGGGTTTCCAGAGGCAAGCTATTGCTGAAGTGGATGCCACTCCTGCTTCCAAGTAGCACTTAGAAGAATATAGATACATACACACTTACTCACCAGGCACACTTGTGCACACACAAATATATCAGTGAAGCTTTCTTACCTTCTTCAGAATTTGGGGCATTTTGATTTTTATTTCTAGCTCTATATTTACTAATTGCACTTTTATTTCAAAAGCTAGCTTTGATTCTTTCTGATCAACATTTTTCCCCCTTTTCCTTTTGCCCTGTGTGGTACGCTTTTCTTTCATTTTTAATGAAAAGCCAAAGTAGCACTTCAGCATGTACTAATCCATTGTTCACTTTTATCCAATAGTGTCAGTGAGTATTTATTTTTTTAAAAAAAGAATTTATCAGAAGCAACTGACTTGCCATTACAAGGATAATTCTTATATGCATTTTGAATACTCAATGGTTTTCTGATTAAGTGGGATTATATTGCATATTTAAATGACTACTATAATTACACTGAAACCCAAAACAATTGTCTGATATCTGTGTTTGGTTTGGAATGGTTATTGTGTATTAATTCAGTCATGGGATATCAACCAAATCACACAAAATGTTATCTTTTCTCTTTTTTCTTTCATATATTTGGACTTAATCCAGAAACCCAGAGTGCTTTTATGCTCAGGACAGTTGTACCTATTCAATCAGTCATCTTAACAAGAGTGTGGATGAAACTTTACTTTAATGAATTGAATTCCTCTAATTACATTCTCCAAGTTGCCTTTGCAAGCGTGTTTTTGCGCGCGCCTGCTCATGCTCTCTTTCTCTCGCTCTCGCTCTCTCTCTCTCAACAGAAGGCTATATACATGAAAACTCATTGGTCAATTAAAAATTAATTCATAAGAGCTATCTACCGAAAAAAAATTAATTCATTTAGTCATTAATTTTCCCCCTTATATAAAATTAGGGACGGATAATTGAAGTTTGGTGGCTGGAATTTCCCAGTTATTCCAAAGGAGAAAGATAATGCAGTCTGCTCCTGTTAACATTTACAGTCTCCAAAACCCAGTGGAGGTTCCCTGAGTTGGAATCAACTTGACAGCAGCAAGTTGTTGTTGTTGTTGTTAGGTGCTGCTGGGTTAAGTATTACCCATAGCAACACTATAAATAATACATCTGATCTCTATTCTATCTTGCATCATCCTGCCTCTTTTGGACACATTGGAAACTATTGTGGCAATCACTGTGTCAGTCTCTCTGGTTGAAGGTCTTCCTCCTATTCAGTGACCCTCTGCCTATCCAAACAGGATATCCTTCTCTAAGATATAGCCCCTCTTGACAAAATGCCCGAAATATGTGGAGCAAAACTTTATTATCTTTTCTTCCAAGAAAACCTCTGACTACACTTTCTCTAAGACACATTTTTTTTTTCTTTTGTCAGTCCATGTGTTCGGTAGTCTTCTCTAACATGACAGCTCAAAGACATCAACTATTTTGTCATCTTTATTCATTGTCCATTTCTCAGTTGTAAAGCAATTATCAGAAAAAATGGCCTGAATCAGGCATACCTTAGTCCTCAAACTTATATTATTGTTCCTCAATACATTAGAGAGGTCCCTGTATGCAAACTTTCCCAGTGCAATATGTCTTATTATTTCCTGACTTTTTGGTACCAAGGGTGTTGAGTATACATACGAGTAAGATGAAGATGTTGAAAGTTTAAATCTTTTCTCCATATATCATGATGTTGCCTACAGATCCAGTTGTAAGAATTTTTGTTTTTGAGAAAGGACCAGACCAATGGGTATATACAATAGACATTATGCTACACATACCTAGGAACTAAAAACACAAAACCCAAAACAGAAAAGGGTCTGTCCTCAAATTACTCAGTGGTAAAAGATAAACTAAGGATCATAGAATCAATGTGATATACAAACTATAGATGATATATACCATATATTTTTACATATAACTTGGGGCTTTTTATTTTTCAAGAAAGTTCTCTGGCATGAAGATACATTATCTATCCATCTATTGAGAGAACCCTACTGAAACAGCACATCAACAGAGAACTGCCTGATATGCAGGCTTAGTTTAGAAGAGGTCATGGTACTAAGTATATTATAGCTAATGTTAGATGTGTCTTGCCTGAAAGTAGAGAGTACCAGAGCAATGTCTATCTGTGCTTCATTGACTGTGGAAGGGCATTTGACTGTGTGGATCACAATAAATTGTGTCTAACTCTGAGATAATTCAGAATCCCAGAGCACTTGATTGGGCTTTTGTGAAACCTATACTTGCCCCAGCAGAGTTGTCAGAATAGAGCAAAGAAACACTACATGGTTCAAAATCAGGAAGGGAGTATCCCAAGGATGCATTCTGTCTCCATATTTCAATCTATACGGAGAACAGATCATCTGGGAAGCTCGACTCTATGAGAAGTAATGTGGCATCAGGATTAGAGGAAGACTCATCAACAGCTTGCATTATGCAAATGACACAACCTCGCTTCCTGAAACTGGGCAGGACCTTAAGTACTTTCTGCAGGAGGTCATGGACTACAGCTTTAAATATAGATTGAAGCTCAGCATCAAGAAAACAAAGATTCTCACCATTGCGCTAATTGACAGCATAATGAAAGATGTTGAAGCGATTAAGATTGTTAAAGCTTCAACTTGCTTTTGGCTCCACAATCAAGACTCTCTGTGCAAGCAGTCAGGAAAACAAAAGATGAATTGCACTGGGAAAGTCAGCTGTCAAGGACCTCACCAGAGTACTTAACAGCAACAATGTCAGTCTGGAGACTAAGGTGCATGGAATCCAGGCCATGGAATCCAGGTTTTCACAATTACTTGCTATACATCAGAAAGCTGGATAATGACTAGGGATTGTAGAAGGAAAATTGATGTCTTTGAGCTATGGTTCTGGAAAAGAATATTAGATATACCATGGACTGCTAGGAGAATAAACAGGTTCATCATAAAGAGGGTGAAATCAGGCTGCTCCTTGGAGACAAGAATTCTGAAGCTTTGTCTGAAATACTTTGAACATGTAACAAGGAGGGACAAGGCCTTGGAGAAGGACATCACACTACCACAAGAAAGGAAGAACCTTGATGAGATGGATTGGCGCAGTGACGGGGGTAAAGAGGGTAAATGTGTTAGAGACAAAATTTAGCTCAGTATAGAGCAGGATACAGAGCTATTGAACATAGGGTAGCTATGAGTTGTAAGAGACTCAATGGCGCATAACAACAACAATAGGTGATAGGCATGTCTTCATAAATTATATAGTTTAATATGCTACAATAATTAGCAAAAGTAACTAACTGACAAGAATATTCAGAAGAAATTTATACATACAATATTATTCAGATTGTATATTACTTAATCACATGCAAGCAAGATTCTGCTGAAGATTATTAAAAAATGTCTGGAACAGCGCATCAACAGAGAACTGCCAGAAGTCCAGGCTGGGTTTAGAAGGGGTCGTGGTACTAGGGATATTGTTGCTAATATTAAATGGATCTTGGCTAAAAGCAGGAAGTACCAGAGGAATGTATGTGTTTCATTGATCATGCAAAAGTGTTTGACTGTGTGGATCACAACAAACTGTGGCTGACTCTGAGAAGAATGGGAATACCAGAACACTTGCTCTTGCTAATGCGAAACCTGTACTTGGACCAGGAGGTAGTCACCAGAACAGAGCAAGGAAACACTGAATGGTCCAAAATTGGGAAGGGTGTACACCAGGGATGTGTCCTATCACTGTAGCTTTTCAACCTGTATGCAGAACAGATTATCCAGGAGGCTGGACAGTATGAGGAGAAGTGTGGCATCAGGATTGGTAGAAGATTCATCAGCAATCTGCATTATGCAGATGACACAATCCTGCTTGCTGAAACTGAGGAGGACCTACCCGAAGCACTTGCTGCAGAAGGTGAAGGACTGCAGCCTTCAATATGGATTGAGGCTCAATATAAGACACAGATTCTCACCACTGGCCAGTTGGCAGTGTCATGATGGATGGTGAAGAGATTGAGATTGTTAACACTTTAGTTTGCTTGGCTCCACAGTCAACACTCTTGGCACTAGCATCCAGGAAATTAAAAGATGTACTGTGATGGGAAAGTCTGCTGTTAGAGACCTCTCCAAAGTACTAAAGAGCAATGGTGTCATTCTGGACACTAATTTGAACCTGATACAGGTCATGGTCTTTGCAATCACTTGCTCTGCATCAGAGAGATAGAAGGAGAATTATAGTCTTTGAGCTGTGGTGCTGGAGAAGAGTATTGAAGATACCATGGGCTGCTAAGAGAACAAACAGGTTTTTCCTGGAGAGGCTTAATCTGGGCTGCTCCTTGGAGGCAAAGATTCTGAAGCTTCTTTGGACATACTTTGAACATATTGCAAGGAGGGACCAGTCCTTGGAGAGGAATGTCATACCTGGGAGGGTGGAGGGACAGTACAGGAGAAGAAGACGCTCTATGAGATGGATTGATTGACTGACTTGGGTAATGAGAGTAGATGTGTCAGAGACAATGAGATTGGTACAGGATAGAGGAGGGTTTAAAGCTGTTGTACATAGGATTGCAACTTGATGGCACATAACAATAACAAGAACAACATATTACTTAATGAATTTTGCCTCATGGTACAAAATAATATATAATGGAAGTCTATAATGTAGAGACAGCTAAATATAAAGTACAAAATGAGAAGTTAATTTCATGTACAAAATAATAAATATCAGTAAAATATGTATAATGAGCTCCTATCTTGTGTCATATAAATAATAATGCACAAAATAAGTCTTTTCCTTCTATAAAAGGAAATTATATACTAGTAAAGAAAGAGAGGCAAAAGAGAGACAAAATACATCCGTGACGCACCCCCTTCTTGATTTTGAACCATGTAGTGTCTCCTTGCTCTTTTCTGACAAATGTCTCTTGGTCCAAGTATAGGTTTCTCATTAGCACAATCAAATGTTCTGGGATTCCCATTCTTCTCAGAATCAGTCATTGCTTGTTGTGATCCACACAGTGAAAAGCCTTTGCAGAGTCAATGAAGCACAGATAGACATTCTTCTGGTATTCTGTGCTTTCTGCCGAGATCCATCTTACATCCAGCCTGCACATCTGGCAGTCCTCTGTTGACATATTGTTCCAAATGTTTTTGGGTAATTTTCAGCAGAATCTTGCTTGCATGTGATATCATTGATATTGTTCAATAATTTCCACACTATGTTGGGTCATTTTCTTTGGAATGGGAACAAATATCAATCTCTTCCAGTCAGTTGGCCAGTTTGCTGTCCTCCAGATTTTCTGGCACAACTTAGTGAGCACATCCAGGGCAGTGTCTGTTTGTTGAAATAAATCAATTGGTATGCTGTCAACTCCTGGAGCCTTGTTTTTTGCCAATTCCTTCATAGCAATTTGAACTTCCTCTTTCATCACCATAGGTTCTCGCTCATATGTTATTTCATTAAATTCCTCTGTGTCAGCCAATTCCTTCTGATACAGTGACTCAGTGTACTCCTTCCATCTTCTTTTTATACTTCCTGGATCACTCAACATTTTACCCAAACTATCTCTAAGTATTTCCACCCATGGCTTGAATTTGTTTTTCAACTCCTTCAGCTTAAGAAACACTGAGAGAATCCGGCCTTTTGATTTTCTGACTCCAGCTCTCTGCACATTTCATTATAGTATATTGCTTTCTCTCCCAAGCTACCTTTTGAAATTTTCTGTTCAGCTCTTTGATTTCTTGATTTCTTCCTTTAGCTTTGGCTTCTCGGTGCTCTAATGCAATATTGAGAGTCTTATCTGATGTCCATCTTGGTCTTTTCTTCTTCTTCAGCCTTTATAATGATCTTTTCCATTCTTTATGGACGATTTTTTTCATATCCTCCCAGAGCTCATTTGGTCTACACTCATTGGTGCTCAAGGCCTCAAACCTGTTCCTGAGATGGTTTTGAAATTCGAGTGGGACAGACTTAAGGTCAAATCTTGGTTCCCGTGGACTTGACTTAATTTTCCTCAACTTCACCTTGAATTTGCATATCAGTAGTTGGTGGTTTGTCCCACAATCAGCACCTGGCCTGGTTTTCACTGCTGATATTGAGCTTCTCCACAGAACCTTTCCACAAATGTAATCGATTTGATTCCTATGCATACCATCAGGTGAAATTCATGTGTATAGCCTGCGTTTATGTTTCTTATAAAAGGTATTTGCAATGAATAGTCATTGAATGTGCAGAACTCTATCATTCTATCTCGTCTTATTTCTTTCACTGAGCCTATGTTTTCCAGCTACTGATCCTGTTCCTAGCTACTGATCTTTCTTCCCTATTGCCAAATTTTCATTCCAGTCGCCCGTTATTAATTCTTCTTGATTGTATGTTTGATCAATTTCTGACTGCAAAAGTAGGTAAAAATCTTCTATTTTCTCTTCTTTGCCTATAGTTTTTGGTGCATATATTTGAATGATAGTGGTATTCACTGGACTTCCTTGTATGCGTATGGACATTATCCTGTCGCTCACCACATTGTATTTCAGGATAGATTTAGAAATGATTTTTTAAATTATGAAACTAAACCCATTTTTTCTCACCTTTTCATCCCCAGAATAGTAAATCATATAATCAACTGATTCAAAATGTCCCATGCCAAGCCATCTCATTTCGCCAGTACCTAGTATGTCAATATTTATGTGTTCAATTTCTTTCTTAACAATGTCCAATTTTCCTACTTTCATGCTTCTCACATTCCACATTCCAATCACTAATGTCTCCTTACAGCTGTTTCTCTTTCTCCGTGTTTCCATTTCTAAGATCTCAGTTTCAATTGCCATGTCTGTTAGTCCAAACGATAATCAAAGTGTGCTCTATTGTACATAGGGTTTTCAAAGGCCTGTAATTTCAGAAGTGGATGGCCAATCCTTCTTCCTTATCTGTCTCAATTTTTAAATATATATAATAGTATCTGGCAGACAAGCGTTCTACAGAAAAGAGTAGATGAAAGACATTTCTCAGTTAGAAAGACCAATATTCAATGTCGCTGCCCACCCGGCTACATGTTTGATCATCCGAGACGCTGGGCTGTACGAGGAGGAATGTGGCATCAGGATTGGTGGAAGAATCGTCAACAACCTGCATTATGCAGATGACACAACCCTGCCTCGCTAAAACTGAGGAAGACCTGAAGTGCTTGATGCAGAAGGTCAAGGACTGCAGTCTTCAATATGGATTGAAGCTCAATATCAAGAAAACAAAGATCCTCACCACTGGGCCAATTGGCAGCATCAGTATGAATGGTGAAGAGATTGAGACAGTTAACAGTTTTAGTTTACTTGGTTCCACAGTCAACACTCTTGGTAACAGCAGCAGGAGACGAATTGCATTGGAAAGTCAGGATAGAATGGCATTTAGGGCTCTCGTCCATACAGTCGCTATGAGTCACAAATGACTTGATGGCACATAACAACAACAACAACAAAGAAAGAGGAATTCCTTACAAATAAGTACACAATTAAATATTAGGAAAAATATGAATAAAAAATAGTGTTATGAGAGAAAAACAAGTGAAAGCATGTGATATAGAATGAAAATAAGGGTGCTTTCCAAAAAAGATGAAATATGATCTGATAATTGAAATTTAAACAATCAACTATGAAAAGAATAATGTACCAGAGGAGCAGCATGCATAAAAGGCCTGGTGTCAGTTGCTTTATTTAAGGGACAGAAATCAACCCAACAGAACATAGACAACTGATGTGTGACAAGGTCATAAAATCCATTAAATGGAGAGAAGACAGCCTCTTTAACAAATGGTGCTGGAGAAACTAGACAATTTCTTCCTAAAAATGGAAACAGGATCCACATCTCACACCATATACAAAAAGCAACTCAAAGTGGATCAGAGACCTAGGCATAAAATTCCAAACCATAAAGTTCATTAAGAGACAAAATTGAAACAAAATTAGAAGCCCTGGCCTATGACATAAATACACTTGGGGACACAGTAAAAAATGTACAACGTGGAGAATATAAGATTGATGAATGATATCTCTTAAAATAAAATCCCTGTGCATCAGAAACTTTCTCCAGTGGAGTGAAAAGAAAGCCTACAGACTGGAAAAAGCATTTGGTAATGACATTTCAGACAAGGATTTCATAATCAAGGTATACTGAATACTAAAGGGCCTCCACAAGGAAAAGACTGGTAGCCAATAACAAAATGAGCAAAAGATTCTTCACAAAGAATGACATGTGAATGGCCAAGAAACACATGAGGAAATGTTCAAAATCACTAGCAATCAGAGAGATGCATATCAAAACAACGATACCACCTCAGTCCAGCAGCAGCAGTAGCAAAGTTCAACAAAACAACAAATGATAATTGTTGGAGAGGATGCAGAGAGATTGGAGCTCTTATGCACTGCTGGTGGGATTGTAAAATGATATAACTCCTATGGAAGGCATTTTGGCATTTTCTCAGAAAGCTATATATATCTATTATATAAGCTAGTTTTTCCACTCGTAGGAATATATCCCAAGGAAATCAGAATTGAGACACAAATGGACATTTGTACACCTGTGTTCACAGCAGCATTATTTACAAGAGCAAGAAAGTGCAAATAGTCTAGATGCCCATCAACAAATGAATAGATTGAGAAATTGTGGAACAGTCACGCAATGGAATTGTGCAGCACTAGGGAGCCACAGTTTTGTAGAACACTAACTTAGGGAGAGGTTAGAGAACATTTTATTGAGTGAAATATTTTAGTTATATAAATAGGAGGATAACTGAATAAAGTATGTATAGATGTTCAAAAGGGAATGGAGAGAAGGCATACAGCAAAAAAGGAAGGGGGGGTAATCACTGGGATAGTAGAGGTTCGTGTGTGGACGGGGATGAAATAGCATGAAAGATTCCATGAGGATTTGAAAGGGTGAGGTGACAGTAGGCATAACACAATGGTTGTTAATGATATAAAATAGAATGCATATGAATGCACAAAATACATGAAAAAGCCACAATATACATGAATGATTATATGTAAACCAATAGAGCATTAAAGAAGTAATATCATCCAGGAAGAAAGCAAAAGGTCATGGGGAAAAAAAAACCAAAAAAACCAAACAAAACCAACCACCAAACTAGATGTCAGAATAGACTATCGGAACTGCACTAGAATGTCGAGGATCCAAAACAAGGAGGAAAATGCCTCCATAAAAGATAAACATAAGAATATAAAAAGCAGCTCTAGAAGAGAGAGCAAAGTACCATAAGACTGTGTAAAAAGCACTGGGACCAGAAGATAAAAATAGAGCAACTTGCTCAGTGTTTCTCAAGCTGAAAGAACTGGAAAAAAATAATTCAAGCCTCAAGTTGCAATAATAAAGGATACTGTGGTGCTGGAGAAGAGTATTGAGGGTACCATGGACTGTTGGGAAAACAAACAGATTCATCCTGGAAAGGGTTACACTGGGCGGCTCCTTGGAGGCAAGGATTCTGAGACTCCGTCTAACATACTTTGGACATGTTGTAAGGAGAGACTGTTCCTTGGAGAGCGACATCATGCTTGGGAGGATGGAGGGAGAGTGCAGGAGAGGAAGGCCCTCTATGAGGTGGATTGATTCAGTGACTGGGGTAATTGGGATGGGAGTGTCAGAGACTGCGATTGGCACAGGACAGAGCAGAGTTTAGGGCTGTTGTACATGGGGTCGCTATGAGTCGCTAGCGACTGGACGGTACATAACAACAACAACATAATGGGCAAAAAGTTCAATGATTTAGAAAACATCAAAAAAGATGGAGATAATAGCATATGATGAAGTACTAACAGTAATGAAGAAAAAGGTTCAAGGTTTGCTGAATGTATTGGCCAAAAAATAAGGCTCCAGGAATTTATTAGGTATAAATTGACATGTTTCAATGAATAGGTGGAGCCCTGTACATACTCACTAGCCTATGCTAACAAGTCTGAAAAAGGGAAACTCTGGTGGCCTTGTGGCAAGAAGCTGTCCTGCGATCTTGAAGAGGTGTGGTTTGAATCCACCAGATGCTCTGGAAGGAGGGACAATCTTCTCCTGTGCCAGTTAGATCCAATTCAATGGCACACAACAAGAAAAATGAAACAAAACAAAAAAAAATAAAGAATTCTGGTGACTTCAGCAATGAGTTTGAGTGTTTCAGAGATGGTGAAAATGGCACAGGATAGGGCAGCGTTCAAGTTGGCTGTTCATGGGTCGTAGTTGAGTCATAATCCACCCAACAACAACTAACAACAACAACAGCATATGTGCGTGATCACAATAGGAAATTTGAAGTCATTCCCTTCTAGTTCTTCAATGCCTAGCTTTGAATTTATTTTTTATTTAGAATGGAATGGGGGGGGATCTATCTTGTTTAATACTAGTTATTTTGGGTTTATTTTGTATGTAACCGGACCAAACTCCTATTTGGTAAACTTTTTAGTTCAATGAAACAGTGCAGCAGAGTGGAAAAATCAAAAGCTTAGTGGTTCAGACACTTGGTTTGCTTTCCACGTTAGCCACTACTAGCTTGAGATCTGGGGCAAAATAGTAATGCTTTGAAACCTTGTTTTCATCACCTGGGTATTTGGGTTTATAACATAGATCTTATTTCTTGATATTCTTATGAGGATATACTTAGTTATTGGCTAGCTTCTATAGACGGAAGTTAATATTATAATAGACTTTGAATAGATGGGAAGTTTGGAAGTACCTTCCAAAGTAATGTACATCCAGAAGAATCCATTTATAAGGAAGCGAGGTTATTTCTGACCCAGTTCACTTTCGTTATGCACTGCCAGTAACATCATTGTAGTGGAAAATTTATTTTATGGTGTGTTGGATGGTTGGAGTAGCAGTCAGATGCATATGTTATAGTTCCAGGTCAATCAGAAAGATCTAATGCACCTCTGGCCAGGCTCACACTGACCCCTTTTAACCTTTGAGTGAAATATTATTTTATATACTAAAAAAAATCACAGAAACTAAGTCTGAAAGGGAAATGGAAAATGTCAGCTAAAGAAAAACTTTCATTGGGCAGCACTTGGCTTTTTCATAATTTGTTTTATAAAATTTTTTACTGTTATTAAAGTTGCAATTAAAACATAAAATACATAAATATTCTGGTGTATTTTCTATTTCATTATTTTATCATTTTATTGTCTATTTAAAAGCATACTATTTTTTCCTAGTTTTGCTACTTTGGTCCTCTTTCATACTTATAAGTGTATAGGGACCTCTATGAGTTCAGATTACCTTCGAAATAACAGTATGATGGGACTAGAGTGGAGGATGAGGGAGATTTCTTTTCATTCCTATGTACACATTCACTTAGTGAATTACGAAATTGCTAAACTCATTGCCCTTAAGTTGGAACTGACTTACAGGTAACTCTCTAGTGGGCTTTCACACTACAGAAGATTGACCATCTTCCTTCTGTTTGACTGATGAATTCTGACAGAGACACCCTTTCTTCCTGTGGACTAGATAAGGAGATGGAGGGAGGTGTAAAAATGATGGTTACTGTGTGTGTGATGGCAAGACTCTGAAGCAGGTTATGTCATCTGGATGGGTATCCGTGGTTTTTTTACTTTCTTCCCAGACTCATTTCGCGTAAAGGTGTCTCTCTATTTTCTCTGTCAAATTACTTCCTGGTCTTTCTCTATCAAGTTGTTTGTTATTCAAATACTCTAAGAAACCATGAGTCCAGGCTTTGTAACCTGAATTTCAGCCCCTTCAGCAGAATATTTTTTTTTTTTATAATTGATTTTAAGGAAAGTTTACAGAGACTTTGGACTTCATTCATTGTTGCACTTTTCTCCCTGTCCACCCCTTCCCCCAATTCACTGTTCTGTTTGAAAAGTAAAAGAAAAAAAATCTTTCATTGTTATTCAATCCTTCCCCTCTAGTCCACTTCACTATGCTACCTTCATTTGGACTCCTACCATGACAATAATATCTAATCATATATTCTTAAATAGTTCTCTCCCTCATCTGTTTCAATGCAGTATACATTATTTATCCCTTCTTTCTCAGTCTCCCCCTATGTCAGTCCTCTTTCAGTGGCAATATGCAGTATTTTTCTTTTTGTGACTGAGATATTTCACTCAGCATAATGCCCTCCAGGGTCACCCATTTTGTATATTCATGAGTTCCTTGTTTTTCACACCAGTATTGTATTCCATTGTGTGAATATACTAGAACTTCTCTATCCACTTGTTTGCTTATGGGCACTTGGGTTATTTCCAAATCTTTGTTATTGTTAACAAAGCCACAATAAACATGAGTGTACATGTATCTATTTGGGTGGCAGTTATGGTTTCTTTAGGGTATATTCCCAGTAGTGGAATTGCTAGGTCGAATGGTATTTCTATTTGCAACTTCTTGAGAAAGCACCATATAGCCTTCATCTCACTCCAGTAAGAATAGCAAAATTTAACAGAATAGCAAACTACAAATGTTGGCATGGTTGTGCAGAAACTGGAACCCCTAGTCTCTGTTGGTGGGAGTGTAAAATGGTGCAACCACTATGGAAAGGCAAATACTTTTGATTCATGACAACATCATGTATTGGAGAGAACAACTAGTCCATAGGTTTTCCTGGCTGTGAACTTTACAGAAACAGATGAGTTGGACTTCCTTCCACCACACCACTGCCTGCATTTGAACTGCCAACGTATAGGTTAGTAAATGAACACAAATTGTTTGCACCATCTAGAAGCATTATTTGCTAGGATACCTACTGTTAAAGTTTTATACCAACTTTAGTAATTTCTCAAAGTATGGCTTCTCTACTTAGTGTGAATTTATTTCACTTTTTTCTAAATTATCACTTGTTCTGTGAAGATTCAAAACTATTGTAGAAATACAACCCTAAACAGCAAGACACAACCTATTTGAGTATCGTTTATATAGAACCCTTCATTAAACTTATCAAATTTCTCATGCACATCTACTCAGTAAGGAATTTTTAGTTTCACTCATGTTATGGTCAAAGTGCCAAATTATTTAAGAATTGTGGATTTTATGACTCAAACAATTGCACTGTGATTTGAATGCTCCCTTTGATTCTATTGTTAAATGTCAGTACTTCCTGTCTGTCCTGGTATGTGACACCTTTCTCAGACTCACCCATGTCCTGTCTTTCCTTAGCTGAGAAACATGACTTCCTTCAATTTCATTGGGGAATTAATCACCATTCTCTAGTTGATATCCATTTATTTATCAGCCTCTCTGGGGAAGTTTTGATGTACTTAGCATATGGGTCCCTTCTTTGGTCAGTAAAGAGATGTTAAGACTGAGAAAAAGTGGATAAATTGTGTATACGGTACTGAAACAGGTGAGGGAATGAATAATTTAAAAGTGATGTATGATAGGGTATTATGATTATCACAAGAGTCCACATTTAAGGTTGCATAGTGGAATGTACTTGGGGCGGTGGAAGGGGTGTGGGGGGATTGTGTCCCAGGGAGGAAGTGTTTCTTTTACTTTTGAAAGAGAGGAGCAAACTGGGGAAGTGGGGAGGGCTGGGAGGGGAGAGAAGTGCAGCAATGATTGTTTGGAAATCCAAAATCTCTGTAAATTATCATTAAATTATTTTCTTAGAAAAAGAATGTTAGTGAAGATCTGGATGTCCCAAAGAAGATAAACATCAGGAATCATTTCATGTGATAGAATGCAAACAAACAAAAATTCACACAACTAGAGGAAAGAAAATAAGAGAACTATTCACAAAACAAGAAAATTAAGAAACGTCATTATATAGAGAAATTTAGGAGAAAATATATCCAGACTTCATAGTTTGCTTGTAATCTTAATATTTTATTAGTTCACTAATACCAGGAAGAAGGATCAGTAGCTGGAAAACATAGACTCAGTGAAAGAAATAAGGCTGGAGATAGAATGATAGAGTTCTGCACATTCAATGATTTATTCATTGCAAATACCTTCTGTAAGAAACATAAATGCAGGCTATACACATGGATTTCACCTGATGGTATGCATAGGAATCAAATAAATTACATTTGTGGAAAGACTCCTTGGAGAAGCTCAATATCAGCAGTGAAAACCAGGCCAGGTGCTGATTGTGGGACCGACCACCAACTACTCACATTCAAGTTCAAGCTGAAGTTGAGGAAAATGAAATCAAGTCCACAGGAACCAAGATTTGACCTTAAGTCTGTCCCACTCGAATTTCAAAACAATCTCAGAAATAGTTTTGAGGCCTTGAGCACCAATGAACGTAGACCAAATGAGCTCTGTAAGTGTACCAAGAAAATCATCCATGAAGAATGCAAAAGATCATTACTAAAGGCTGAAGAAGAAGAAAAGACCAAGATGGATGTCTGATGAGACTCTGAGTATTGCATTAGAGCGCCGAGAAGCCAAAGCTAAAGGAAGAAACCAAGAAATGAAAGAACTGAACAGAAAATTTCAAAAGGCAGCTTGGGACGACAAAGCAATATACTATAATGAAGTGTGCAGAGAGCTGGAGTCAGAAAATCAAAAGGCTGCACAGAAGAATTTCATGAAACAACATATGACTAAGAAGCAATGGTGATGAAGGAGGAAGTTCAAGTTGTTCTGAGGAATTGACAGAAAATAAAGATCCAGGATTTGATGGAATACCAATCGGTGTATTTCAACAAACAGATGCAGCCCTAGACATGCTCACCAGGCTTTGCCAAGAAATCGGGAGTATAACCACCTGGCTGGCCATCTGACTGGAAGAGAGCCCATTCTATTTATTTTATTTATTGTATTATTCTAATCATTCCTATTATTAAAAAAAAGACAAACAAAAAACAATGATCTGACAAAGTAAGGAAATTATTGAACAGTATCACATATAGGAAGCCTGCCTGTATTTCATTGGCCATAGAAAGGCATTTGACTGTGTGGATTATAACAAATTAGGGCTAACCTTGAGAAGAGTGGGAATCACAGAACACTTGATTGTGTTCATGTGAAACCTATACGTGAACCAGGAGGAAATCATCAGAGCAGAGCAAGGAAATACTATACAGTCCAAAATCAGGAAAAGAATGTGTCAGGGATTCATCCGGTCCTCATACCTTTTCAATATATGTGCAGAACAGACCATTCAAGAGGCTGGACTATGAGAAAAGGGATATGGCATAAAGACTGAAAGAAGACTCATCAAAAATCTGTGTTATGCTTTTGACACAATCTTGCTTGCTAAAACCAAGAAGGGTAAGAACCATTTTCTGCAGAGGGTCAAGGACTGTAGTCTACAATATAGAAAATATTCTCATCACTGGGAAAATTAAAAGCAAAAGAAATTAAAATTAAAAGGAAAAAAGGTTGAGATTGTTTACCAATTTCAGTTTCCTTCATTCCACAATCATCACTTATTGGCATCAGTAGTCAGGAAATCAAAAGAAAATTTGCATTAGGAAAATCTGTTTTCAAAGACCTCTCTAGAGTGTTAAAGGTCAATGATGTCAATCTAGAGACTAAGATATGCCTGATCCAGGCTATGGTCTTCACAATTACTTGTTATGCATCAGAGAGATGGACAATTACCAAATATGACAGAAAAATAATTGATGCCTTTGAGTTGTGGTGACAGAGAAAAGTATTGAACCTACCTGGACTGCCAAGAGAACTAAAATTTTGTCCTGGAGAGGGTGAAACCAAGCTGCTCCTTGAAGGCAAGGATTTTGAAGCTCTCTATATATATACTTTGAACATGTTGTCAGGAAGTACCAGTCCTTGGAGAAGGACATCATGCTTCAAGTCATGGTGGATTTGTAATCATCTAACAACAGAAACAATAATGACAGCTCCTTGTCTTGTTGTTGTAATAATGTGTCATCAGTCGCTTGAAACTCATAGTGATCTTATGTACAAGAGCCCTAAACCCTTCTCTATCCTGTGCCAACTTTATTGTCTCTGACACACCTACTCTCATTGCCCTAGTTACTGAATTGATCCATCTCATCTAGAGTTTTCCTCTCTTGTGCTGACCCTTCACCATCCCAAACATGATGTTCCTCTCCAAGAACCAGTCCCTCATTATAACATTCAAAATATGTCAGATGAAGCTTCAGAATCCTTGCCTCCAGGGAGCATCTCTGTTCCACCCTTTCTAGGGCAAACCTGTTTGTTTGATGAGGATCTTTGTTTTCTTGATGTTGAGCCTCAATCCATATTTAAGGCTACAGTCCTAGACCTTCTGCAGCAAGTGCTTCAGGTCCTCTTCAGTTTCTGCAAGCCAGGATTATGTCATCTGCATAATGCAGGTTGTTGATGAATCTTCCTCCAATCCTGATGCCACATTTCTCCTCATACAGCCCAGTGTGCTCAGTGATCTGTTCTGCAAATAGTTTGAAAACATATGAAGACAGAATACATCCCTGGCGGGAACCCTTCCTGATTTTGAAACACGTAGAGCCTCCTTCCTCTGTTCTGATGCCTGCCTCTTGGTACAAGTACAGGTTTTGCATAAGAACAATCAAATGTTCTTGGATTCCCATTTTGCTCAGAATCAGTCACAGTTTATTATGATCCACACAGTCAAAAGCTTTTGCATAATCAATAAAACACAGATAGACCTTCTTCTGGTACTTTCTGCTTTCAGCCAATATCCATCAATGTTAGCTTCAATATCCCTAGTACCACGGTCTCTTCTAAACCTAGCCTTGACATCTGGCAGTTCTCTGTTGATATGTTGCTTCAGTAGTTTTTGGATAATTTTCAGCAGAATCTTGCTTTCATCTTTTTGTCCTAAAGTACACAGTGCTTGCTCTATGATTATACCCTTTATCCTTTTTTCCCCTATAATTATATTTTATTAATTTTCATAAACATTTACAGAGATTTTGGGTTTCCATTCATTCATTGTTGCACTATTCTCTCTACCCTCCTCC
>NW_006399954.1:4243661-4249580 GCF_000299155.1 Elephantulus edwardii
TTTTTTCCATTCCATACGAAATTGGAGATTGCCTTTTCCATCTCGTTGAAGAATGGGGTTGGTATTTGTATTGGGATTGCTTCTTTCCTATTCTTCTCTTTTGGCTGATTATCAATTCCTGCCATCATTATTCACACCAACTATCTTTAGGATAAATTTTATTTAAGATCAAGAAAATTTTCACTTCCCAGTCATGTTTTTGTTGTTGTTGTGTGCCATCGAGTCGCTTGCGACTCATAGCGACGCTATGTACAACAGCTCTAAACCCTGCTCTATCCTGTGCCGATCGCACTGCCTCTGACAAACCCATCCCTATTACCCTAGTCATTGAATCAATCCATCTCATAGAGGGTCTTCCCCTCCTGCATCGTCCTTCCACCCTCCCAAGCATGATGTCCCTCTCCAAGGACCTGTCCCTCCTTGCAACATGCCCAAAGTATGTTAGATGACGCCCCAGAATCCTTGCCTCCAAGCAGTTCCTTGGTTTAATCCTGTCCAGGATTAATCTGTTTGTTTTCTTGGCAGTCCATTGCACATTCAATACTCTTCTCCAGCACTACAGCTCAAAGGCCTCAATTCTCCTTCTCTCCTCCCTAGTCATTGTCCAACTCTCTGATGCATAACAAGTGATTGCAAAGACCATGGCCTGTATCAGGTGCACCTTAGTCTCCAGAGAGACACCGTTGCTTTTCAGTACTTTAGAGAGGTCCCTAACAGCAGACTTTCCCATTGCAATACACTTTTTTATTTCCTGGCTACTGGTGCCAAGAGTGTTGACTGTGGAGCTGAGCAAACGGAAACTGTGAACAATCTCAATCTCTTCTCCATCCATCCTGATGCTACCATTTGATCAAGTGGTGAGAATCTTTGTCTTCTTAACATTGAGCCTCAGTCCATACTGAAGACTGCAGTTCTTGACCCTCTGCAGCAAGTGCATGAGGTCCTCCTCAGTTTCAGCCAGCAAGGCAGTGTCATCTGCATAACGCAGATTGTTAACAGATCTTCCACCAATCCTGAAGGCACAATTCTCCTCGTAGAGCCCAGCCTTCTGGATAATCTGCTCTGCATACAGGTTGAAAAGGTATGGAGACAGGACACATCCCTGGCGTATACCCTTCCCAATTTTGAACCATGTAGTGTTACCCTGCTCTATTCTGACTATGGCCTCTTGGTTCAAGTATAGGTTTCGCATTAGCACAGTTAAAATGTTCTGGGATTCCCAATCTTCTCAGAGTCAGCCACAGTTTGTTATGATCCACACAGTCGAAAGCCTTTGCATAATCAATGAAACACAGATAGACATTCTTTTGATATTCCCTGCTTTTAGCTAAGATCCATCTAATATCAGCTACAATATCCCTAGTACCACGACCCCTTCTAAACCCAGCCTGGACTTCTGGCAATTCTCTGCTGATGTGCTGCTCCAGTCATTTTTGGATAACCTTCAGTACCTCGACTATTTAAATTTGTTTTACATTATTATAAATAGTATCCAAGAACT
Organism: Elephantulus edwardii; assembly: GCF_000299155.1. Taxonomy (NCBI): domain Eukaryota; kingdom Metazoa; phylum Chordata; class Mammalia; order Macroscelidea; family Macroscelididae; genus Elephantulus; species Elephantulus edwardii. The sequence goes on from NW_006399954.1 coordinate 4,245,163, forward strand.
ACATGGCTTCTTTTCCTCCAGGTAAATATTCTTTCTTAAACTATATTCTCCTCCATTTGGGACTTAATTTTAATATTATTTTTTTTCTTAACTCTCTAGAAAGTTAAATCTTTTAGCTTTTTCAGTACTTTTCCTTATACTTTATCTCAGAATTAAACTTTCTCCAATAGGGTGTGAGATAAATCCCAAATATCCTCTTATTTTCTATGCTTCCTATGCTTGGAATTTTATAATTACTATTATATAGATGATTTTATAATTTTATATATGAAGTTCTTTAGTCTATAAAATTGTGTTGGTAATCATGAGAACTGCTGTGAGAGCTATCTATTACAGGGTTTAATACAAAATAACTCCCTCAAAATTTAATTATTTGTTCTTGTTTTTATTATCAATTTTGTACAATCAGGGGACACTCTCCCAAACTCTTTGGATTGGATAAGGAACTCATAGCATTATCATGTAATAATTTTATCTGCTCATAGAAATAATTATACTTCATCAATCAACATATTATGATAATTTCTCTAAGATATTTCTTTTTTTATATTTTAATGAAAATGTAGAAAGAACTTGGATATCCATTTCATCATTAAGATAATATTTCTAATGTTGTCTGGAAGATAGAGAGTTATCCGGTGAAATGAATAATATTTAAAAATTTATCATTGAATAATCTTTTGCTAAAAAGTCACAATAATGTTCTCTTTTAATCACCCTCCTCTGTAGACAGATTAAGATGAAGTTTGCCCTTCTTTATACCAAATAAAGTAAATTTGTATGTGCATTATCTTTGTTCCTGCTAAATTTAAATTTTTGCCTAGTGTTAACATATGCCATCAAGTTGAGTATGGCTCATAGAAACCCTAAGAATCTGTACTCTGTCCTTTCCTGATCCATCCTCATCATTGCTCTTCCACTTGAGATCATTGCTCTAGTTACTGTGTTAATCAATATTATTGAGATTCTTCTCTTTCACTGACCCTCTGCCTTTCCAAACATGATGTCCCTTTCCAAGACATTTTGCTGTTGTTAGGCTCTTCAAGTTGGAACTCATAATTGACTCTCCAGTGTGTTTCCAGAAATAGTAAGTCATAAGGGAAGAGATTGTCCATTTTTCTCCTGTGAACAGCTGGTGATTTTGAGCCAAGTGCCTTTGGGTTTATAGCACAGTTTCTTACCACTCAGTCACCAGATCTACACAGTTTCTTACCACTAGATCACCAGATCAATAGTAGGGGGCCATAGAGTTGAATTGCTTAATAGGAAGGGCATATTTTTATGGTGATAAAATATTCTGCAATTATATTTTGTTAATGTTAAATACTTTCAATATGAATTATATCTCAATGTCAAGAAAACAAAAATTCATATCACTGGACTGATAGGCAACATCATGATAAATGGAGACAAGATTAAAATTAAAATTAAAATCTTCATCTTACTTGGACCTACAATTAATCTACCAGTAATCAGGAGATCAGGAGACATATTACACTGGAAAAGTCTGTAATCAGGTACCTCTCCAAATTATTGAAGATCAATAATGCCAATCTGAACACTAAGTTACACCTTATTCAGGCCATGGTCTTTTCAATCACTTGCTATGCTACTAAGAACAGGACAGTGAATAGAGATGATAGAAAACAGCAACAAAAACCCAACAAAACTAAGTCTTTGAACTGTGGTGTTGGAGAAGATCATTGAATACCCCATGGACTGCCAAAAGAACAAACAGGTATGTCTTGGAGAAGGAGCAGCCAGAGTGCTGCTGCTGCTGCATTTTTCCCCCTTGAAATGTTATTTATTATTCTTTTTAATGAGAGGTTTCAGAAAAGCTGGATTTTCATTAATTCTTTGTTGCACATTTCCCCCTCTACTCCCTAGTTCATTTTTTTAAAAAAATCCATTCATTATTGCATAATTTCTTCCTTCCCCTACACCCATTCCGCAGTCCACTTTGTTATGAACTTCTTATTCTGAACTGTTGTCACAAAAAATAATGTCTAATCATATATTTCTTTTAAACAGTTCTTTCCTTTATCTATTTCAATGCAGTATTTTTTATTTATCCCCTCTTTTCTTAGAGTCAAGACTGATAAAGGTTTGTCTCACATAGTTTGGGTATGTTGCTAGGAGAGACAATTCCTTGAAGAAAAACAGCATGCTTGAGAAGGTGGAGGGACAGTGAAAGAGAGAATGACATAGTGACTGCAGCAATGGTCTATATTTCAGGGTTTGTGAGGATGGCGCTGGATAGGATAGGGTTTGGATCTGTTGTTCTTGTGCATTGTACTCAACTTGACAGCACCTAAAAACAATAGCAACCATATGAACCATATGAGTAACCAATCAAAACTTTGCCCCTCCTTCTCTCACAGAACAACTAGTGGAGTCTAAACACCTGCTGTTGAGATTATAGTGCAGCTTCTTAACCAGAACTCCTTCTAAGGATTAGCCTCTCCTGCATGCCCAAAATATGTGAGACGAAGCTTCGTCATCCTTGTGTCCAAAGAGTTCACTTATTGTACCTTTTCCAGGATGTGTGTAGTTTTTTCAGCTCTCCACGGAATATTCCAACACTACAACTCAAAGAATTGATGGCATACCAATTTACATATTACAACAAACAGACGCTTCCCTGGATATGCTAACAAAGTTGTGCCAAGAAATCTGGAGCACAGCCACCTGGTCAACTGACTGGAAGAGATCTCTGTGTATTGCCATTCAAAAGAAAGGTGACCCGACAGAGTGTGGAAATTATTAACAATATCATTAATATCAAATGCAAGCAAGAGTCTGCTCAAATTATCCAAAAATGACTAGAGCAACACATCAACAGAACTGCCAGATCTGCAGGCTGGGTTTAGAAGATGCTGTGGTACTAGGGATATTATAGCTAATGTTACTTGAATCTTGGCTGAAAGCAGAGAGTACCAGAGGAATGCCTGTCTGGATCACAACAAACCATGGCTGACTCTGAGAAGACTGACTCCAAGAACACTTGATTGACTTGATTGTGCTTTTGTGAAACCTGTACTTGAACCTAGAGGTCGTCATAACAGAGGAAGGAGGCTCTACATGTTTCAAAATCAGGAAGGGTGTCCACCAGCGATGTATTCTGTCTCCATATGTTTTCAAACTATTTGCAGAACAGATCACTGGGCATGCTGGGCTGTATGAGGAGAAACGTGGCATCAGGATTGGAGGAAGATCCATCAACAATCTGCATTATGCAGATGACACAACACTGCTTGCGGAAACTGAGGAGGACCTGAAGCACTTGCTGCAGAAGGTCTAGGACTCTAGCCTTCAATATGGATTGAGGCTCAACATCAAGAAAACAAAGATCCTCACCACCAGGCCAATTGGCAGCATTATTATGGATGGTGATGAGATTGAAATTGTTAATAGTTTTAGTTTACTTGGCTCCACAATCAAAACTCTTGGTACCAGCAGCCAGGAAATCAAGAGATGAATTGCATTGGAAAAAATCAGCTGTCAGAGCAAAGACATTCATCTGGAGACTAAGGTGTGTCTGATCCAGGCCATATTCTTGGTAGTTGCTTGCTATACATCAGAGAGCTGACAATGACTAAGGATGATAGAAAGACAAGTGATGCCTTTGAGCTGTGGTGCTGGAGAAGTGTCTTGAATATACCATGGGCTGCTAAGAAAACAGACAGGTTTGCCCTAGTGAGAGTGGAACAGGGCTGCTCCTTGGAGGCAAGGATTCTGAAGCTTCATCTGACATACTTTGGACATGTTGTAAGGAGGGACCAGTCCTTGGAGAAGGACGTCATGCTTGGGAAGGCAGAGGGACAGCGCAGAAGGGGAAAACCCTCTATGAGGTGGATTGATTCAGTGACTGGAGTAATGGGGGTAGATGTGTTGGAATGGTGAGATTGGCACAGGATAGGGCAGAGTTTAGGGCTGCTGTGCATAGGGTCGCTATGAGTAGCAAGCAACTCAACAGACAACAACAACAACATTATTGTCATGACAGGAGTCCAGAATGAAGGCTGAACAGTGGAGTGGATTTGGGGGAGGGATTGTATAACAACAAGTTTGGGGTTTTTGTTTGTTTGTTTGTTTTTAACTTTTCAAAAAGAAGAACGAACTGGGGTTTGTGCGGGAGGAATGAGCAGGGAGGAAGTGTGCAACAATGGAAATCCAAAGTCTCTGTAAACTTTCATTAAAATTAATAAAAAAATAGGGAAAAAGTGTAACCTTATGTCGATTTGAAAGTCCCAACATAAGTCAGAAATCCAATTGGACTTTAAAAAGTTTTCTTTCTCTAAACCTTTTCGTCTGATCTAACTACATACACCAGGAACAGAGTTCCTTTTCTCTGAATTCTAAACACTATTGAATATATTCTCAAAGGATCTTTCTTTTTTAAAAAAATTAATTATTTT
>NW_006399954.1:4250886-4269890 GCF_000299155.1 Elephantulus edwardii
AATGCCTTTGCATAGTCAATGAAACACAGATAGACATTCCTCTGGTATTCCCTGCTTTCAGCCAAGATCCATCTAACATCAGCTACAATATCTCTTGTACCACAACCCCTTCTGAAACCAGCCTGGACTTCTGGTAGTTCTCTGTTGATGTGCTGTTCCAGTCATTTTTGTATAATCTTCAGTAAAATCTGTACCCTATCAAAATACTGCTTTTAAACTGTTCTCTCTCTCATCTGTTTCAATGCAGTATACATAATTTATCCAGTTTTTCTCAGTCTTATCCCAATCGTGATGTCAGTCCCGTTCTACAACAGTGGCAGTGTTTGTCTTTTTGTGACTGAGATATTTCACTCAGCATAATGTCCTCCAGGGTCACCCATTTTGAATAATATTGCTTGAGTTCCTCGTTTTTCAATGTAGCATAGTATTCCATTGTGTGAATATACCACAGTTTCTCTATCCATTCGTTTGTTGATGGACATTTAGGTTGTTTCCAACCCCTTGCTATTGTGAACAAAGTCACAATAAACATGTGTGTGCATATATCTGCTGGGATGGCAGTTATTATCTCTTTGAAGTATATTCCCAGTAATAGAATTGCTGGGTCAAATGGTATCTTGATTTGCAACTTTTTGAGAAATCGGCACACCACTTTCCACAGTGGTTGCACCATTTTACACTTCCACCAAAAGTGAATAAGGGTTCCAGTTTCTCCACAAACTTGCCAGCATTTGTTGCTTGCTGTTCTGTTAAATTTTGCTATTCTTACTTGGGTGAGATGATATTTCATCAATGTTTCTATTTGCATATCTCTTAGAGCTAGGGATTTTGAATATTTCTTCATGTGCTTGTTGGCTATCTGAATATCTTCTTTGGTGAAGTGTCTGTTCATATCCTGTGCCTATTTTTCAATTGGATTTTTACCTTTATCTTGTTGTGGTGTCAAAGGAGCTTTCTTATAAGAGTCAAAGAGATACAAGCTGTTATACCTTATGCCCAAAACGTCTTGAGGAACAGCATTATCTAAAAAGACTGCACAATTTATGCACAAGGTCAGATCTGCTGACTTAGTGTTAAGGAGTTGAGATACCAACCCAAACACATACAGTTTAAATCTACCAGCTGCTCCACCGGAGCAAGATGAACAATCTTCTTTCTCCTTTGCATTTTACTGCCTCTGAAGTCTACTGGAAGGTCAAACATGAGATTTTCCTAACTTAATGGTACATTAAAATAGGAGCAACATTTACACAAACATTTACATAACCACCTCTGATTTGTAGGCTCTCATATATACAAAGCTATATAGAATGTTACCACTTGTTCTGTTTTTCCCCTTTGCTCATGTTGTATTCAGTCTGTTCTGACTCATAGCAATCCTATATACAACAAAAAGAAACACTACCTGACCCTAATCCATGCCCAGAAGTCATGCTATGCTTGAGTCCACTTTAAAAAAAAAAAGTTAGTTCACATACATTAATTTGTTTACATTGTGTTCCATTCATGTACACTGGTGTTTTTTTCTCCCTCTCCCTCCACCCACCAAACTCTGCGAACCTATAATATCCTTTCTTCTCCACCCTCAGCTCCCCTGCACCCTCTCCTCCCTCTTTATATATACATACACATATAACTGGTTATCTTTCTGTTTATACAAGAATGGTCTTACGCAGTATTTGTCTATATGTCCTGAGTTAGTTCACTCAATGTAGCCTCTTCAATGTTATAGAATATTCAATGTTCACATTGTAGTCTCTGAAATGTTATTGAATATTTTTCAAAATTGTTTCTCCTAAGTTCTGCATAGTATTCTACCACAGTTTGTGAATTCAGTCATTTGTAGATGGACATTTTGGATGTTTCCATTTTCTTGCTATTGGAAATAATGTTGTGAACATCAGTGTACAAATATGTGCCTTGGTTCTGTTTTCCTTGAGTCTATTTATTACTATTACTGTCTCTGACACTCCCATCCCAATTATCCCAGTCACTGAATCAATCCACCTCATAGAGGGCCTTCCTCTCCTGCGCTGTCCCTCCACCCTCCCAAGCATGATGTCCCTCTCTAAGGACCGGTCTCTCCTCACAACATGTCCAAAGTATGTTAGACGGAGCCTCAGAATCCTTGCCTCCAAGGAGCCACCCGGTTTAACCCTTTCCAGGACAAATCTGTTTGTTTTCCTAGCAGTCCATGGTCTTCTCAATATTCTTCTCCAGCACCAAAGAACATGTTGTTGTTATGTGCCATCAAGTCTCCTGTGACTGGTAGGGATTATATAACATCTCTGAACTCTGCCCTCTCCTGAGCCAATCTCACTGACTGTGATGCACTTACCTAGGTCTTCTTCTCCTGCACTGTCCCTTCACCCTTCCAAGGACTGGATTCTCTTGGCTACATGCTCACTCAAAGTATGTGAGACAGAGTTTCAAAATCCTTACCTCCAAGGAGAAACTTTGTTCCACCCTCTCTAACAAAGACCTGTTTGTTCTCTTGGCAGTCTACAGTATGTTCAATACTCTTCTCGCACCACAACTCAAAGGCATCAATTCTTCTTCTGTCATCCTTGGTCATTGTCCAGCTCTCTGATGCAGAGCAAGTAATTGTGAATAACGTGGCTTGGAACAGGCACACTTTATTCACTAGACTGACACCATTGCTCTTAGCATTTTAGGAGAGGTACTTGACAGTAGACTTCCCCAATGAAATTAGTATTTCAATTTCCTGACTACCTGTGCCCAGAGTGTTGATTGTAGAGATGAGCAAGCAGAAATTGTTAACAAACTCAATTTCTTTATCTATCTATCTATCTATCTATCTATCTATCTATCTATCTATCAATCATCATAGTGATGCTCTGTGGCCTAGTGGTGAGAGTCTTTTTTTTTCTTGGAATAATATGTTGTTCTTGTGTAGTGCTAAGTCGGAATCTACCCGTAGCTGACCCTTTGACAAGTTTTCAGAGACAGTAAATTGCACGGGAGGAGACTGCCCATCCTTCTCTCATGGAGCAGCTGGTGGATTCGAACTGCACACCTTTGGGACTGCGGTGCAATTTCTTACCAGGAGGCTACCAGAGATCTCTGAAACATCATTCTGAATGTATTTAATGTCCCTGAATTTATAAGCAAAGTTGGGTAAAATATCAAATATGTACCACAATAAAGAGAAAACAAAATAATGATGAAAAGCAAAGATCCAGTGCTCTAATTCACAGTTATGCGTATGAAAAAACTGAAAAAAGAAATTCAAACACCAAATATTCATGCTAGTTTGTTCTACACTAGTCACAATAGCCAGAAAATGACAATAACCCAAATATTCATCAACTAATGAACAACACTATTATGATATTTACATACAATGAAATGCTGTTGTTGTGAATTATAAAGTCAGAACAAATCTATAGCTGCCCATCCAGCAGGTTTTCAGAGGCAGTTAATAGCAGGAGAGGGAAAATCCCATCTTTCTCCTGCATGAAACATTAGTCATTCATTAAGGGGAGTGTAATACTGACACACACTAAGAAGTGGATGAACATCCAAGAGATTATGATAATTGGAAGACAGCACGCACAAATAACTACATATTTGAAATATACAGTTATTAAGTCCATAGATAATGATTGTTATTGATGATTATTAGGGTCTATAGGAGGGGCTATTGTTGTTGTTATGTTCTGTGAAGTTGAAACCAACTCAGAGATGACCGTGTGTTTTCAGAGTCTGTAAATCTTAAGAAAGGAGACTGCTAATCTTTTTCCTCTGAAGCAGCTGGTAGGTTTGAACCATGTGCCTTTAGTTTGACAGCACAACTCCTTACCACTGAGTCACCAGAGCTGGGGGCAATGAAGTTCAACTTCTTAACAGATGGGCAATATCTTTTTGTGGTGATAAAATATTTTGTTTCTGAATGTCTTTGAGTTGACTGTGACCCACAGCAATCACATGAACACAGATCAAAACCTCACCTTAGGCTGCAAAAAAGCCCAAATTATATGAGATGAAGCTTCACCATCTTTGCCTCTAAGGAGCACCCTAGTTGAACTTCCTACGAGACAGATTTGCTTTTTCTTTTGGCAGTCCATGATGTATTCTGTACTATTTAACACCGCCATTCAAAGATTTCAATCCCTCTTTGGTTTCCCTGATAGTGTGCCCAATGTTCACACACATATAAGGCAGGTGGATCAGGTGTGATTTAGTTTTTAAACTGACGTTCCTGATCTTCAGTGCTATAAAGCAGTTCTTGACAGAAGATTTGCCTAACACAAGATGTCTTTTGATTTCTTGACTGCTGTTGATTGTAGATCCAAGTAACATGAAATTTTTGACAGTCTCTATCTTTTATCTATCTACTATAATGTTGTCTGTGAGTTCATTTGTGAGAAGGGTTTTTTTCTTGATGTTGAGATGTAACCTACATTGAGTTATCATATTTTTCTGTATTAGAATCGTATAAGAGTAGTAATTTCACAGAATTATGACTGTACTAAAGCCACTAATCATTCTCTCTGAAGAGATTAATTTTGTGAATTTAATCTTGAAACAAAATTATACTTTTCACCATTAGCTAACAAATTCAATGAATTAATTGCTTTTCTAGTATGTTTTCAGTATTACATGATTGAAGTAAATGAAACTATATAAAACAATGCTTTTGTCATCAGATGTTTTATAAAGTGTTTGAGAAGTCATAATCAGAGAGAATTTATTAATGGGACAAAATATAGTAAAGTCATACTATTATTTTCATGCCAAGAAAATAATCTGAGAACTTAGACTCTGTTAAGAAGATTGGAAGAAGACTCATTCACAATCTGCAATACTCAGACGATACAACCTTGCTTGGGAGAGGGGGAAGTTTAAAGAGTTGACTGATGGAAACCTAAGTTTATTGCATCATAGGTTACATCTCAGCATAAAAAGAACAAAAAATCCTTACAACTCAAGCAATAAGCAATATCATGAAAAATAGAGACGAGATTGCATTTATAAAGGATTTCATCTTATTTGGATCCATGATTAAGACCCATAAACTTAGTAACCAAGAAATCAAAGAATCAAGAATCATGAATCAAGAAACTTTTCTAAAATGGTACAGAGCAATGATTTCATTTTGAAACTTAGAGATACTTAGTTCAAGTCTTAAAATATACAATTGCCTCATGTAAAGTGAGAATTGATGCCTTTGAACTCTAATATTGTTAAAAAGTAATGAATCCACCTTGGATAGCCAAAATGATAAACAAATTTTTCTTGAAACAAGTACACCTATATGGTTCCTTGAAGATTATAATAATGAGACTTCATATCACATACTTTGAACATGTTATCAAGTGTAAATAATTTCTGGAAAAGGGCATCATCTTTAGTAAAGTCCAAGATAAATAAAATAAAGTAAAATATAAACAATATAGATCTATTCGGTGACTACTCTTTTGACTTATGTGCAGCAAAAATTTGAACATGGTGCAAAAGCAAGGCCATTGTGTTGCACGAAAGGTGACTGAATCAGAAGCAATATTAAGATGTTGTTGTTATGTGCCATTGAGTTGCCTGTGGCTCATGGTAACCCTATGTACAATAGCCCTAAACCCTATTTCATCCTGTGCCAATCTCACTGTCTCTGACACACCTACCCCCATAACCCCAGTCACTGAGTCAATTCATCTCATAGAGGGTCTTCCTCTCCTGCACTGTCCCTCCACCCTCCCAAGCATGATGTCCCTCTCCAAGGACTGGTCCCTCCTTGTGACATGTCCAAAGTATGTCAGACTATGCTTCAGAATTCTTGCCTTAAAGGAGCAGCCTGGTTTAAACCTCTCAAATATGAAACTGTTCATTCTCTTAGCAGTCCATGATATATATTCAATACTTTTTCTCAACACCACAACTCAAAGGCATCAATTCTACTTCTATCATCCCTAATTATTGTCCAGGTCTCTGACACATAGCATGTGGTTGCAAAGACAATGACTTAGATCAGGCGTGCCTTAGTCTCCAGAGTGACACTGTTGCTCTTCAGTACTTTGAGAGGTCTCTAATAGCAGACTTTCCCATCACAATGCTTCTTTTAATTTCCTGGCTACTGGTGCCAAGAGTGTTGCTTGTGGAGCCCAGCAAACTAAAGCTGTTTACAATCTCAATTTCTTCATCATCTATCATGATACGACCAATTGACCCAGTGGTGAGAATCTTCATTTTCTTGATATTGAACCCAAATCCATAATGAAAGCTGCAGTCCTTGACCTTCTGCAGCAAGCACTTCAGGTCCTCCTCAGTTTCAGTAAGTAGAGTTGTATCATTACATAATTCAGATTGTTGATGAATCTTCCTCCAATCCTGATGCCACATGTCTCTTCATAGAGCCCAGTATCCCAGATATCTGTTCTGCATATAGATTGAAAAGGTATGGTGATAGGAAACCTCCCTTTTTTTCTCCCTTTCCAATTTTGAACCATGCAGTGTTTCCTTGCTCTGTTCTAATAACTGCCTCCTGGTCAAGTATAGGTTTTGCATTAGCAAAATCAAGTGTTCTGAGATTCCCATTCTTTTCAGAGTTAACCACAATTTGTTGTGAGCCACATAGTTAAATGCCTTTGCATAATCAATGAAACACAAATAGACACTGTCAGATACTTTTCCAAATCTGAGCATTCAGATTAAGACAGACTAGGAAGAAGGATTCTCCATCCACTTCTGAAATAGCAGGCTTCTGAAAACCCTATGTACAATTGAACAATACACTTGGAATACCAGATAGGGCAATTGAAGTGGAGCTTTCACGTATAGAAATACAAAGGAAGAGAAATAGTTGTAAGCAGACACTAGTGATTGGAACATGGAATGTGAGAACCATGAATGTAGGAAAAGTAAATATTGTATGGAAGAAATGGAATGCATAAATATTGACATACTAGGTATTGGCAAGATGGACTGGCTTGCGGCATTTTGAGTCATATGATCTATTATGCTGGAGATGAAAAGGTGAGGAAAAATAGGGTTGCTTTCATAGTTAAAAATATCATTTGTAGATGCATCTTGAAATACAATGTTGTGTGCAACAGGATAATATCCATACACATAAAAGGAAGTCCAGAGAATATCACCATTATTCAAATATATGCATCAACAACCAGAACCAAAGAAGAGGAAATAGAAGATTTCTACCAACTTCTGCAATCAGAAATTGATCAAACATGCAATCAAGATGCATTGATAATAATGGGTGACTGGAATGCAAAAGTTGGGAACAGAGAAGAGGGATCAGTAGTCAAAAAACACGGGCTTGGTGACAGAAATGAAGCTGGAGATAGAATGATTGGATTTTGCACAATCAACAATTTAGTCATTTTAAATACATTTTATAAAAAACATAAATGCAGTTTATACACATGTGTTTTACCTGATGGTATGCATAGGCATCAGATTGATTACATCTGTGGAAAGAACCACTGGAGAAGCCCAATACCAGCTGTGAAAACTAGGCCAAGTGCTGATTGTGGAACAGACCACCAACTATTCATATGCAAATTCGAACTGAAGCTAAGGAAAATTAAATCAAATCCACAAGAACCAAAATATGACCTTGAGTCTATCCCATCTGAATTTCAAAACCATCATAGGAACAGGTTTGAGGCCTTGAACACTAGATGAACTCTGGGAGAATATCATGAATTTTAAGATACGTATGGTGGACAATGTTTGGTGGAGTTTCCCGATTAAAACAAGCTTGGAAGCAGGAATGGTATCCACTTCCGAAATGACTTGCCTCCAGAAACTCTATGAACAGTGTTTGGGTCTTTTGTTTATAGGGTCACTTATTAGTCGTCTACAACTCGACGGCACTTAACAACAATAACAATGACAACATAGAGAGAGCTATGTTGGCCTAGTGGACAGAAAGTTATGCTACCAAGCCCAAGGTGGGTGATTTTAATCTATGGCCCTCAGGCCTGGTTTAAATTGTTCTTTTGTCAAACATTCTTCTACATGGTATAGCACTGGTCTGTCCATTTGCTGTACAGAGAAACTCGTGGTTGCTGTGATGCTAAACACTGTGATATTCATGTGCCAAATGTGATAATGGTTACCCAAGGTGTACATTGTTTGGTGGAGCTTCCCACTTAAAACAAGCTTGGGAGCAGGAGTGGCAACCACTTCCAAAATGGCTTATCTCCGGGAACTCTATGAACAGTGCTAAGGTCTTTTCGTTCACATTTTCACTATGAGTTGTCTACGACTCGATGGCACTTAACCACAACAACAATAGCTACATTACCAAGTATCATCTGAAAAGAGTATGTCCACTTTGTTTTCTGACTTAGACTGATAGAAATCTTTAACCCTGAGCAAGTCATTTGATGTCCCTTAGTTTTAAAGAAAGAACGTGTTGAATGTAAAGTTCTCTAAGATTTCTAATTAAGTTTGCCTTTGTTGTCTTTGTAATACTTATTGTATTATAGAAAATGCTGAAGGAATTGCAACTGCTAATTGATATTTTCCTTTAACATTTCAAACTATCTTTAGTATTCAATAAAATGATAAAGTAATTTTTTTTACTTTTAAAATAAGATACATAAAAAATTATAGCTAAATTACTCATTGGTTATCAGTTATCCAAGTCATCTAAAGGGGACTTTCTTTTCCATATCTGAGAGCTCATCATATGTAGTCTCTAGGAAGCTATGATAAAATCTTTAGCAATTCAACAAAATGTACATTATCTTCTTTAAGTTTGATATTTTTATTATCATTAATTTTAATGAAAATTTACAGAGAATTTGGATTTCCATTCATTCATTGTTGCACTATTCTCCCTGCACACCCCTTCCCGCCTTGTTCACTCTTCTCTTTGAAAAGTAAAAGAAAATTTATTTCATTGTTATACAATCCCTCACTCCAGGTCCACTCCACTATGCAGGCTTTGTTCTGGACTCCTGTCATGACAATAAAACCTAATCACATAGCCCTTTTAAACAGTTTTCTCCCTCATCTGTTTCAACATAGAATACATTGTTTATCCCATCTTTCTCAGTATCCCCCCAACCCCGGCGTCAGTCCCATTTTACAATAGTGACACTATGCAGTATTTGTCTTTTTGTGACTGAGATATTTCACTAGGCATAATGTCCTTCAGGGTTATCCATTTTGAAAAATATTTCATGAGTTCCTTGTTTTTCTATGCAGCATAATATTCCATTGTGTGCATATACCACAGCTTCTCTATCCATTCATTTCTTGATGGGCACTTGGGTTGCTTCTTACCCTTTGCTATTGTGAACAAAGCCATGATAAACATGGGTGTGAATATATCTGCTTGGGTGGCAGTTATGGTTTCTTTGGGGTATATTCCCAGTAGTGGAATGGCTGGGCCAAATGGTATTTCTATTTGCAACTTTTGGAGAAAGTGCCGTACTGCCTTCCATAATGGTTGCAGCATTTTACACTTCCACCAACAGTGAATAAGGGTTCCAGTTTCTCGACAACCTCGCCAATATTTGTTGCTTGCTGTTCTGTTAAATTTTGCTATTCTGACTGGGATGAGATGATATCTCATAATTGTTTTGATTTGCATCTCTCTTAGAGCTAGAGATTTTGAACATTTCTTCATGTGCTTGTTGGCCATCTGAATGTTTTCTTTGGTGAAGTGTCTTCATATCCTGTGCCCATTTTTCAATTGGATTGTTTACCTTTATCTTGTGGTGCTCAAGTACTTTATAAATTCTAGATGTAAGTCCCTTATCTGATATGTCATTACCAAATACTTATTTCCAGTCTGTGGCTTCCCTTTTTACCCTGTTGTGTTGCTGTCTGTTCACCAGCAACAGACAGGGACACCCTGATGGAAGTAAACATGACATAGATACACCACTCTGGGAGAGGATCAGAGAGTCAATCCAGCTCAATGTTATTGGGACTGCAGCACACATACAAACATGAAGACAGGATAGCGTGGACTTACAGATGCGGGACATGCAGATTGGTTAGGAGAACCTCAGCCTCCTGCGGGCCACTCCCAGATCAACAGACAGGGTAGCTGTCTTCCCAGCTGATGAGCTTTCTCAAGACAGTACAACCAAACACAGGGGAGCTTTCTTTACCTCATATTAAAGGCCATTGGGAGGCTTGCACTTATCTGGAGCTTAGGCGATCTGTCCTGGCCAGAGACCCTTCCTTCCTCCCCAACATCCCGCAACACTGTTGGAGAAGTTTTTGGATGTGCACAAGGATTTGATTCTTAGAAGGTCCCATTCATCTATTTTGTCCTCTCCTGGTTGTAGATGCACATTATATTTTTATCATTATAGTATCTACATCTCACTACATTTAAGTGAAAGTTTTTAACTGAAGGTTTTATCCTGTTATCCTAGCAATTTTTATTTAACTAACTGAAGTTGTGGTAAATAAGACTTAGGTGTGAAAACAAGAATAGAAATTAATCTGTCATGTTAATTGTATATTGTCATTGTCTGCCATTCAGTCAGAACTCATAGCTGACCCTCCTGCGGGTTTTCAGAAGCTGTTGATGATATGGAGAAAAAATTGTTCATCTTCTCCTGAGGAGTGGCTGCTGGATTTTAACTTTGTGTCTTTTCATCAGCAGTACAGCTCCTTACTACTAGGCCACCAGTACTCTCTCATTGTGTATTGTTGTTTGTTATTGTTGTTAAGTACTGACGAATTAGAACGGAACCATAGCTGACCCTTCAGCAGATTTTCAGAGGCAGTAAATCACATGGAAAAGAGATTGCCTCTCCTGCTCCCTCAGAGCAGCTGGTGGATTAGAACCACATGCATTCAGGATTGCCATGCAGCTTCTTACCACCAGACCTTGAACGTATCAGTTCTTTAATTCTCACCATGATTTACACAAAACAAACTTCCCCTAACAATAATTATACTAATGCCTTAAAGAGTTATTTTCTCCACATCTCTAGGGTTGTCACTAAGATAGTAAGGTTGTTGTATTTTTTTTTTTAAAGATAGTAAGGTTTTGGTACACTTGAGTTGTAGCATTTTACATGCTCCAATGTCATGTGACAGAGAAGGAGACCTGGGATTTCTTCTTCCAGCTCCTTTTGGGATATATAGAAAGAAGGTTCTTTCCCTTTTGCATCTCATCTGATATGTAAATCACCAAACTGCCTTTGATGAATTTTCCTTTGTGTCTCTAGCTAGTTATTTATTTAGAAAAAAATCTCCACCTGCAGTCAAAGTCTCCCTGCCTTCTTCTTCCTTGTCTGGAGGAAGTAGGAATGAGGGTGGGGGTGAAGATAGATGGTAAGAAGTAGCCTGGCCAATTTCCTTTTCTAAGAAACCATATCCTGTCAGTTTGATGGCAATGGCTCATTAAATGATGAAAAAAAGGAGGAAGTGGTGTTTTGGACCCAGAAAATGGGCGTCTACAGCTTGGCTCTATTCACAAGACACCCCCCTTCCTGACTCACACAGATTCTCCCACATACATGTTCTTAAACAGCACAGGCTGAGAGGAGTCCCTAAACAAATTGTCACAGACGTGCTTTTCTAGCTTCTTAAGTGCCCTGGCTGCAGGCACACCTTTCAGAAAAAACAAAGCCTTTAGTCCCTTTTCACACCTTCTTCAACAAATTTCTATTGCAGGATATTTGGGAATGGGAACAAATACAGCCGGGGGGGGGGGGGGGGGAAGTGTTTATGAATAATGGAACATTTCAATTCCATCTGCTTTCTAAGACATTTTTTAGTTTCTCACTACAGCCAATTATATAGCATGCTTGAGTGATAACTGGTTCTATCCTGAGGCTCATTCTGCTCTCAAATTTCTACATTGATAGTTATTATCAACCTGTGAGGTTAGGAGCCATATGGTGGTCCAATATGGTACTCTATAACCTACTTGTTATACAGTAGGTGATGTTCTGGTGACATAAATCCACATTGTAGTAGAAACCATTAAATGTACCCAGCAAAAGGAAATTAGAGGGCCTTCCTGAGTTTGCCAGTTTATAAAAGCTCTCTATTTTTAATTTAAGTAGATTAAGAGATTATTTCTTTTTTTCCTTCATAGGAGTTCTATGTATGTCTTCGTACATCCATAGATCATGGAATAAATGGCAAATGTCCATGATAAGCATAGGGACTATGTTTTGATTTGGAGAAAAGGCATTCCTTTCATGCCATTCTTAAGATAATTTTTTTAAGTTATAAAGCAATTAAAACATATATAAAGCTAGAGATACTGTTATAATGAACTTTAATATGTTTATGTATAAGTATAGAGTAATTTAAAAATTTTAAGCTCAAAATTGTTATCACTCTTAAAAACTTACTACCTTAAAAAAAACACTCTTAAATACACAGTTAATAGCACAAAGGAGTTCTCCTATGTATCTGCAAATCAAGATATCATCTTAAAGAGATCCAAAGATATTTCTTGGTGTTTCAGTCAAAATTATTATCACCATTTTTTAAAAATTGTTTCATTGTTCTTTTTTGCATTAGGAGGTTTTCTTTTTTCATTTATATACATTGTAGCTCACACATTCCTTCATTCACAATGTGTTTCATATGATCATACACTGTGTTTTACAGTTTAATCTCCAAATAAGTAACCAAGACTCACATAATATCCATATGTCACCCAAAATTGAATGGAAAGCAGGGGATAGAAGACATGTCCTGCCTCAAAATTCTCTACATCAACTGCTTTGCATCAATCTTTAATTTCTGGCCTCCTCAGTGTAGTCTTGGTCAGAGAAACAGAGCCAGTGTGAACAAAAACAATGTAAGCATTGCAGTTCAAATGATTTTTCAGCCTTAAAAATCTGTAAAATGCTAACATTGGGAATGGTACAAATATGCATATATTTTTGATCAATTTTTTCATGATATATGTGGACTGATTTAGTATCTCCACCTAAAGAAATTTTAGACTTTTTCTAAACCTAAAAGAAGTTCTTCCTCTAGTGCAAGCTCATTATTGCTGTCACTGTGTGTGTTCCACCTTGGTGTTTTCCTTTCTTTGCATTTTTTCCAAGCATGATGTACTTCACCAGATACTGCTCTCTCCTTCATAGCATGCACTATAATGTGAGACAAAGTCTCATCAGCCTTGTTTTCTAAGAAGTACACTGTTGTTATGTGCTTTTATGTTGGAACTGAGTCGTGGCTAACCCTCTGAAAGGTTCTCAAGGCCAGTTAATCATGTGAGAGGAGATTATCCATCTTCCTTTCATGGAAAAACCTGGTTCAAACCATGTGTTTTGGGGTTGGCAGCCTAAAACCTTACCACCAAGCCATCAGAGCTCCCTAAGAAGTACACTAATTTAGTGTGTGTTGTTAGGCACCATTGAGCAAGTATGACTCACAGTGACCCTATGAACCCTGTTCTATCCTATGCCGTCCTTACAATCTCTGATATGCTTGAGTCCATTGCTGCAGTCACTGTATCAATCCGCCTGATTGAGGATCTTTCTCTCTTTCACTGACACTCCACCTTTCCAAGCATGATGTCCCTCTCCAAGGAATAGTATCTTGTAGCAACTTGCTCAAGATTTGTGAGATGAAGCTATATCATCTTTGCCTCCAAGGAGCACCCTGGCTGTACATTGTTCAGTTATTCTGTTGGCAGTTGACAGAATATTCAATACTCTTCTCCACCACCACAGTTTAAAGACATCAATTCTTATTTTGTCATCCTTATTCATTATCCAACTCTCAGAAGCATAGCAAGTGACTGAGAAGACCATGGCCTGAATGAGATATACCTTGGTTCTCAAGCTTTGTACTTCCAAAAGTACACTAGATGCACTGACTCCAAGATAGAATTACTTGTTATTCTGGTGGCCCAAGATATATTTAGCGAGTTTATGAGGTTGGCACAGCAAGATTTCTTTCTGGATTGTGTTTGTTTGTTTGTTGCCCCCCCCCCAAATCAGGTTGCTCTAAGTTTGGGTTAATTCAATAGCTCCTAACAATGAGAAGTTCTCCCTTAGTGACTGTTACAATTTCTCTAACTTGTTCTCGAGCCAGTCAGTTTTCTTCTTCTTGTTGGCATCAAATTATAAATTTTTGAAGATAAAGAAGATATTTTTAATGTTGATACACCCCTTCCCAGTGATCAACACATTATACATTATGCATGGAGAATCTAAATAAACACTTGCTACATAAAAGAATGGAGAGACAAATTGTATCTAAATATATAAACTCTACTTTCATTAACTGTTTCACAGTTGACATTTACTGGAAGACAGAAGCAGTTGTAATTGGCTGTTACTTTTAATTTCTTATCTGGTTACTAAACTGGAAGAAATGTAAGATTACTTACCAGTAATTGAATAGTTTTTTTATTAAAATATATTCAATTATTTTTTTAAATATTGCATAAGTTGTTGTTGTTGTTGTTAGGTGCCATCCAATAGGACTTATAGAGACCCTATGGACAAAAGATCTGAACCCTGTTTCATCCAGTGCCATCCTGACACACAAGACCCCATTGCAGCAGTCACCATGTCAATCCACCTGACTGAGGGTCTTCTTTTCTTTCATCAATTCTCCATCTTTCCCAGAATGAAATCCTTCTCCATGGAATGACTACTCTTAGCAACATGCCCAAAGTATGTAAGGAAAAGCCTCATCATCCCTGCCTCAGAGGAGCAGTTGGCTTCACCCTTTCTAAGACATCTTTTCTCTTGACTATCCATGGGATGGTCAGTGCTCTTCTCCAACCCATAGCTCAGAGGTGTCAATTCTTTTTCTGCCATCTTTATTCATTGTCCATCTCTCAGTTGCATACCATGTAATCTGAAAGGCTATAGCCTTAATCAAATGCACCTTAGGTTTCAAACTAACATCATTATTCCCCCAGTAATTTGAAGTAATTACATTACATGAATAATTGCTCATTGCATGAGTAGTAGTACTGATTTATTTCATATTCATGGTGGTAGGTGGAGTTGGTAGGAAACTCCACTTGACAGAAGGGGGCACTCTGTAGTGTTTCCTGGCTGTAGTTATTATAGGAGAAGATCTTATGATCTTTTCTTCTGCAGAACTGCTGAAAGCTCAAAGCCCCAACTTTTAGTTAATAGTTGAGTGTTTAACCATTGATTTGTAGGGCTCTTTATTATTTATTATGTACGACTTGTGCAGATGAGATGTACCTTTTCATTAAAAGTACATGCTAATATTATTATTATATTAATATTAAGGTACAAAGATTTATGGGGATCAATTGGAGCAATGTGTCTTTAGCTAACTATTCTTGTACTGGACAACACAGCAGTTTCTCTGGTTTCTTCTTGGCTCTTACTTCCTCCTCCTCCTCCTCCTCTTCTTCTTCTTCTTTAGTAATTTATTCAATTGCGTCACCTCTGAACCATCTAGGTGCTTGGCAAACATGCAGATTGTTGGGCTTATCTCTGTATCTCTGTTTCATCAGAACAGAAAGGGGAGGTACTATTTTGTCTAATCCTTAATTGGAGATAATTTCTAAGGCTCTCTGTTAGCCTATTCTGTAGCCAGTGGTGCTGTTAACCAGAAGGCCCTATGTGTCTGGTGATTTGAAGGCACCAACAATTGGGTGGAAGAAAAATGGGTAGGCTTTTATTCAGAATCACAGCTGCACCAAAGCAATTAGGGTCTCAATCATAGAAAATTGCCTTGATATCAGTGAGTGAGTAAATGAGTAAGTGAACAAATAGATGAGTGAGTGTGAGATTATTTTAAAGAAAGCGATTACACTGGATCAACAGAATTCCTTCTGAATTATGATCTTATTAATAAAACACTTGGGACTCTCAGTAATTGCTAGTTTAAGGGCTAATCCCTGCCTTTCCTTTTAGTTCTACTGGTGAGTAAGAAGACATATGCCAAAAAAGAAAAGATAAAGACTGGCCATATTCTTCTTTTAACCTCTTAGAAACAGTCCATTCAAGGACCAAGAAGACTCATCTGCTTTTACATACATTCAAATGTAAGATCCTTTGATGAAGTGGCTTCCAGAAGTCTAATTCATTTAAAATCAAGAAAACAAAGAATCCCACCACTGGGAAAATTGGCAGCTTCATGGTAGATGGAGAAGAGATTGAGATTGTTAGTTCCACAATCAACAATCTTGGCATAAGGAGTCTAGGAAATCAAAAGGTGAAATGCATTAGGAAAATCTGTGGTCAGGGAACTCTCCAGAGTGCTAAAGAGCAAGGATGTCAGTCTGGAGACTAAGGTGTGCCTGATCCAGGCCATAGTCTCTGCAATTACTTACTATGCATTATAGAGCTGTACAATAACTAAGGATGACAGAATAAAAATTAATGCTTTTGAGTTGTAGTGCTGGAGAAAAGTATTGAACAAAGTATGGACTGACGAGAATAAATATGTCTGTCCTGGAGAGGGTGAAACCAAGCTGCTTCGTGGAGGCAAGGATTTTGAAAATCCATCTCACATACTTTGGGTATGTAGCCAAGAGGGACCAGTCTTTGGAGAAGTATGTCATGCTTGGAAGAGTTGAGAGATAATTCAGGAGAGTAAGACTCTGGATGAGATCAATTGATCCAATAAATGGATTATTGAGGGTAAGTGTGACAGAGTCAGTGAGACTGGCTAAGGATAGCATAGTGTTCCCAGCTGTTGTGTACAGGGTTGCTTTATCCTTGTTGAATTGATGGCACACAATAACAACAACTCTAATACTAGCAGAATGCTGTTAAGATTTTCCTGTTTGATATTTGTGGAATTGGTGGTATGGAGGAAGGGAGAGGAGGAGGAAATAGCTCTGGGCAAAAGCAGACATTTGAGAACAGATGGTGTGCAAACTTCCACCACTGAGCTCAGCTGACAAACTATAACAGTTACCTACTCCAACACACAACAACTGGGAGTTTACAGAGAGGGATTCCTAGTAAAGCCAAAAACTTTTTGAGTGACCTTGATGTTTGGTTGTAGCAGCACTGCCAAACACATTTTACCAGTGGTGTAACTGGATAATAGCAATCAGAAAGTTCCCCATTCAGCCTTTTAGAGAAGAAGTAAGATGTAAACACTGCCCAAGGTTATCTGAAACAACCAAGGTATTCAGTCTTTTGTCTGATCTTCAAAAGGATGTTTACAATCAACTAAGGCTTCAACATCAGTGTTTCTCCCCCTCTTAACCCATGATTGTCTCACCCTCAATAACAAAAGCAAAATGTAAATCAAAGCAACAGTAATCTTTTACAGTTGAACACACAGCTCTTTTAAATCAGTGATGCAATTATTTCACAACAACAACATCCTAATTTGGAAACCTTGCCATCATTTGGTATTCTAACATTTGCTTTGTTTACAATCTGTCCTTGAATTTTATGTATTATTGCTCTAGCTGGCTCTCAACTTTGCATCTTTCTGCCTTCCTCATTGCCAATCACCTTTCTAATTCATACATTTGATATTATAAACCAGAATCCTTGTCATAGCTTCCAATCTAGTCTCTTTGTTCTGTGGCTGGAGCTCATACACTACCTGAGAAAGTATTTGAGTCACATGGAGTAACACACAAGCAGGACAGCTGGAATTTGAGTGAGAGCTATTACTACAATTAATTTGGGAGACAAGAGAGCAGCAAACCTCGTTGGAGAGCGGTGAGCCATGGCAGGAACAATCTGCCAGAAGGAAGCAGGACAGTGGGAATTTGAGTGAGGTACTTAGGGGATCACTGGTGATTGCTGATCCACCTGGGACCCCTTCACCTTAAGCAGGAGGAGTGAGACAGCTGGAAATCAACTGAGCTGGCAGAATCAATTGTCAAGGGGGAATTCAAGGCTTCCTGGTTTTCCATTCAGGTCCCTGTGCATGCCCCCTTCCTCCACGTACATCTGTGTGTGTGCCCCCTACTCTCCTGTGTGCATCTGCACATGCTCCTCTCTTCCATGCTTCTGTGTGTGAGTATCTGCCCAACCCTTTTCTGGAACAATGATCAAGAATCAGCTATCACCACAGGAATGAAAAACCTCTATCAAAGCAATGTCACGAAAGAAGCAGTATACCTTACACCCTACACAAGCCCAAAGCAAGATGTCATCCCCCCAAATTGACACAGTAACAATGGATTTCCTGAAGCCAGGATGTCTGATGTAACTTTCTGAAACAGAATTTAAAAGAATAATGACTGAATATTTTCAAAGGGTGAAAGAAAAACTTGAAGAATTACAGGACACTGCAAGCAAAACCCAAGAGAAGCTTAAGAAAATCAATCAAAAACAATGTAGATAAAACAAATGAGGCATTGGAAGCTCTGGAAAAGCAAGAAACTATAATCCAAAATATGAGGCCTAATTTTCTGTCAGCATAATGGAAGGGCACATGAACAAAATGGAAGAGCTAGAACACAGAACCAGTGAAACAGAAGATAGAATTGTCACTACTGATCAGCTAGAACAAAAAGCAGAACCAAAAAGGAAGGGGAAAGAAGAAAACATAAGAACAATGAGTGACATTATCAAAAGAAATAATATGCCCATCATTGGAATCCCAGAACAGGAGGAAGTAAGTAAAGGCACCAAAAATGTTGTGGAATAATTATTACAAGAAAACTTTCCAGGCATAATGAAGAATTAGAAAATAAATATATTTAAAAATCTGAGGGAACACTGTATAGAATAGACACCAAAAGAAAAACACCAAAGCACATCATAGTCAAATTTCCCAGAAACAAGGATAAGGAAGAGAATTCTGAAAGCAGTGAGGGAGAAACAAAGAGTAAACTATAAAAGAGAGCAAATAAGATTATGTGCTTATTTCTCAGCAGAAACCATGAGAGCAAGAAGACAATGGAATGACATATAGTGAACACTCAAAGAACACAACTGTCAACCAATAATATTGTACCCAGCAAAATTGTCCATCAAATATGAAAGAGAGAAAAGATATTTCCAGAAAAACAGAACCTAAGATATATTACTCTGGAGATGAAAAGACAAGGAAAAATGGGGTTGCCTTTATAGTAAAAAAAGTAATTTCTAGATCTATCTTGAAGTACA
>NW_006399954.1:4274360-4275504 GCF_000299155.1 Elephantulus edwardii
AGGATTCCTCAACATAGTAAAAAGTCTATATGCAAACTGAGAACCAGCACTGTTGTCAATGGAGAGAGTTTAAAGGTGTTCCCTTTGAGAACAGGAACTAAGCAAGAATACCACTATCACCTCTCCTATTCAACATTGTATTGGAAGTCTTAGCAATAGCAATAAGACAAGAGGAAAAAAAAAGAGGTATCAACCTGGGTAAGAGGAGGTAAATTTAATCTCTATATGCACATGATATAACAGTATACTTAGAAAACCCTAAAGACTCAGCAAGAAAACTACTGCACATAGTTGACCAATTCAGCCAAGTGTAGGATTCACGATCAACATACAAAAATCAGTTGGATTTGTCTACAATGACAAAGAGAATAAAGAACTGGAGCTAAGAAAAACAATACCAATCACAATAACTAATCACAGTAAATCTAACTAGAAACACAAAGGATGTATTCAAAGAAAATTACAAAACATTTTACAAGAAGCAAAAAGAGACCTGCAGAAATGGAAGAATATGCTCTTGGATAGGAAGACTAAATATTGTAAAAAAGACAGTACTACCAAAGGCAATCTACATGTTCAATGCAATCCTAATACAAATACCAATTCCATTCTTCAACAAGATGGAAAAGGTAATCTCCAATTTAATTTAGAATGGAAAGAAAACTGAACAAGCAAAGCACTCCTTAAAAAGAGAAACAAAGTAGGAGGTATTTCACTCCCGGATTTCAAATCCTACTAAACTGCTGTGGTTAATAGAGTATGGTATTGGTACAATGATAGACACATAGATCAATGGAATAGGATTAAGAACCTAGAAATTAGCCTATCTACCTATTGTCAGGTCCACTGCCTTGGGTGTGCTCACCAAGTTGTGCCAAGAAATCTGGAGAACAACCATTTGACCAACTGACTGGAAAAGATCTATATTTGTTCCTATCCCAAAGAAAGGTGACCCAACAGAGTGTGGAAACTATAGAACAATCTCACTGATTTGGCATGCAAGCAAGATTTTACTGAAGATTATACAAAAACGACTCGAACAGCACATAAGCAAAGAACTACCAGAAGTCCAGGCTGGGTTTAGAAGGGGTCGTGGTACTAGAGATATTATAACTGATATTAGATAGATCTTAGTTGAAAGCAG
>NW_006399954.1:4276630-4278453 GCF_000299155.1 Elephantulus edwardii
TAACAACAACAACAACAACCTATTGTCAGCTGATTTTTGACAAAGTGATAAAAAATAGTTAAGTGAGGTGATGACAACCTTTTAAACAGTGTTGGTAAAATTAGAAAACTATCAACAGAGAAGTCAAGCAAGACCTCCCCCTCAGACCATATACAGAAACCAACCCAAAGTGGATCAAAGACCTAGAACTAAAACCAAGGACTATAAAATTCATTAGTACAAAGCCTGTCAAAACTCTTGAAGCCCTAATCCATAACATGAACAGTCTTCCAAGGTTTTTGTTGAAAAACCAACAACCAGGAAATGATAAAATAGATGAACGAGACCTTCTAAGAATCAAATCCCTATGCACATACAAGATCTTTTCTATCAGGGTAAAAAGGAAAAACATAGACTGGGAAAAATATTTGCTAATGACATGTCTGATAAGGGACTTATATCTGTAATTTATAAAATAGTTGAGCACCACAACAAGATAAAGATAAACAAACCAATAACAAAACTGGCCCAGGATATGAACGGACACTTCACCAAAGAAGACATTCAGATGGAGAACAAACACATGGAGAAGTATTCAAAAATCCCTAGCTCTAAGAGAGAAGAAAATCAATAAACTATGAGATATCATTTCACCCCAGTAAGAATAGGGAAAAATCAACAGAGCAGCAAACAACAAACGCTGGTGAGATTGTCAAGAAACTGGTATCTTTATTCCCTGCTCGTGGGAGTGTAGAATGGTGCAATCACTGTGGAAGTCAGTATGGTGCTTTCTCAAAAAGTTGAAAATAGAAATACCATTTGATGCAGCAATTCCACTACTGGGAATATATCCTAAAGAAATCAGAACTGCCACCTAACCAGATATACGCACACCTATGTTTATTACTGCTTTGTTCACAATAGCGAGAAGTTGGAAACAACCTAAGTTCCCATAAACAAACAAACTGATAGAGACACTGTGGTTTATTTATATGATGGAATACTATGCAGTATTGAAAAACAAGGAACTCATGAAATACTATACATGATGGGTGACCCTGGAGGACAAATGCTGAGTAATTCCACTGTTATAAAATAGGAGTGACATTGGGTTTGGGGGGAAACTAAGAAAGGAGAGGATAAATTATGTACACTCCATTGAAACAGATAAACAAGAAAATTGTTTAAACGGGATATATGAACAGGTATTATTTGCATGGCAAGAGTCCAGAATAAGAGCTACATATTAAAGTGAACTGTGAGGTATGGTATATCACAATGAAAGAATTTTTTTTCTTCTCAAAGAGAAAAGCAAACTGGGAGGTGGGGAGGAGTGGGCAGTGAAAATAATGTGCAACAATGAATTAATTGAATTCCAAAAAATAAAAAAGAAAACAAAAAAGAATTTGAAGGAATTTCCTAACTCTTGACTTTATCAACTCTAACAACATGTTCCCTCTAACTTTCCACTTGTCAAATAATGAATTATTACTTCAGTTTCCAACATGTAATGGAGAGATTATTGTTGTTATGTGCTGTCAAGTCGCTTGCGACTCATAGCAACCCTATGTACAACAGACCTAAACTCTACTCTGTCCTGTGGCAATCGCACTGTCTCTGATACACTTATGCCGATCAATGAATCAATCCACCTCATAGAGGGCCTTTCCTTCCTGTGCTGTCTGTCCCTCCACCTTACCAAGCATGATGTCTCTCTCCAAGGACCTGTCCCTCCTTACAACATGCCCAAAATATGTTAGACAAAGCCTCAGAATTCTTGCCTCCAAGGAGTTGCCCAGTTTAACCCTTTCTAGGATGAATCTGTTTGTTTTCCAAGCAGTCCA
>NW_006399954.1:4279204-4281930 GCF_000299155.1 Elephantulus edwardii
TGCATAGTCAATGAAACACAGATATACATTCCTCTGGTATTCCCTGCTTTCAGCTAAGATCCATCTAACATCAGCTGCAATATCCCTAGTACCACGACCCCTTCTAAACCCAGCCTTGACTTCTCTGCTGATGTGCTGTTCAAGTCATTTTTGTATAATCTTCAGTAAAATCTTGCTTGCATGTGAAATCAGTGATATTGTTCTATAGTTTCCACACTCTGTTGAGTCACCCTTCTTCGGAATGTGAAAAAATATAGATCTCTTCCAGTCAGTTGGCTAAGTGGTTCTTAGATGGGCAAATATCAGGGGGAGGAATGTGGGAAAAGAATGGATATATAATGAAGATTACATGAATGGTAAAAGGAAGGACTTATCTTTAGCAGTGTTAATTCATCCACTTTGTTGTTGTTAGGTGTCATTTATTTGAATATGACTCATAGTGACTCTATGAATAAAGTATCTGAACCCTGTTTTATCCTACATCATCCTCACATTCCGTGACACAGAGCCTGTTTCAGTAGTCGTTGTGTCAATCCACCCGGTTGAGGGTCATCCCTCTCCAAGGAATAACCCCTACTAACAACATGCCTGAAGTATGTGTGCCTCCAAAGATCATTCAGCTGCACACTCTCCAAGACATATGTTTTTGGTTTTGGGGGGTTTTTTTGGCAGTGTGTGAGATGTTCAATGGTCTCCAACACCATGGCTCAAAGTCGTCAATTATTCTTCTGTCATCCTTATTAATTGCTTAGCTCTCAGTTGCAGAGTAAGTGACTGGAAACACTATGGCCTGAATTAGACACACCTTAGTTCTCAAATTGACATCATTTCTCCTCAATAAATTGGAGAGGTCACTGACTGCATATTTTCCCCATCCAATGTGTCTCCTTGTTTCCTGACAGCTGCTATCAAAGTTAATTGTGTACCTGAGCAAGATGAAGCTGTGGAAAATGTCAATCTCCTTTCCATCCATCATGACGCCGCCTATTGGTCCAGTGGTAAGAATCTTTATTTTCTTGACATTAAGGTGCAATCCATACCGAAGCTGTATTCCTTGATCTTCTGCAACAAGTGCTTCAAGCCCTCCTCACTTTCAGCATGCAAGTAAGGTTGTGTCATCTGCATAGCACAGGTTATTGATGAGTTTCCTTTTAATCCCAAAGTCACACTTCTCTTCATAGAGTCCAGCTTCTCACGTAATTTATTCAGCATACAGATTAAATAGCTGTGGAGAAAGAATGCAATCCTGATGCACTCCAGTCTTAATGTTAAACTATACATAGTTTCTCGGCTCTGTTCACACAACAGCTTCCTTGTCCTGGCAGGTATAGTTTTCATATGAGCTCATTTAAGTGTTCTGGAACTTCCATTCTTCTCAATGTCAGCTACAAATTGTTATGATTCATAGTCAAATGCTTTTGTGCATTTAATTAAGCACAAATAGACATTCTTCTCATATTCTTTATTTCAGCCAGAATCCATCAACATTCTTCTCGTATTCTTTATTTTCAGCCATAATCCATCTGTCATCAGCAATAATATCACTGGTTTCATGGCCTCTCCTAAATCCTGCTTTAATTTTTGCCAATTCTCCATCTATGTACTGTTTCAGCCATTTTTGAATGACCGTCAACAATATTTTCTTGCATGTGATATTAATGACATTGTTAGTTAACTTACACATTGTGTTGAATCACCTTTCCTGGGAATGGGAAAAGATATGGACCTCTTCCAATACATTGATAAGATAGCTACCTCCAAATTTCCTGGCATAGACTGTTGACCGCATCCAAGGTTGCAACTATTAATTTCAACAAGTCAACTGGTATCCCATTGATTTCTGGGACTTTATTTTTCCCCAGTGCCTTTAAAAGCAGCTTCTTCTTCTACCTTTATTACCCCTGGATCCTGTTCATAGCAAGCTTCCTGAAATTTTTAATGTCAGTTCTTTCTGATTTCTTGTCCACTAGAGGCTCCGAAATAGAAAAAAGAGCCTTCTCCTCTTGTTATGATTTACAGCCTTAGAAAACGAATGGAACATCACTACAGTTCAAAACTGAAGTCAGAGCAATGAAGAAAATGAATAGTAATAATAGTAGTAGTGTGGCACAACATCAGCAGTAAATACAGATTAAAAATTAGTTTACTTATTTTTGACAAATCACTTCAACTAGACAACATATAATTTATTAGACTTTACTCTGAGTTTATTCTGCTGTGATTTGCTGTTGTAGTTAAGTGTTGAGTTATAACAATTCTACATTTAATAGAATAAAGCATAGCCTGATCCAGAGTGATTTTCATAAGCAATGATTTGCTTGAGCGTTTTTTTTTTCAGTCATTGTGTCACATCATCTCAATGAGGGTCTTCCTCTTTTTTTTTTTTGCTGATCTACAGAATAAACCATGATATCCTTAGAGAGACTGATTTTTCCTACATGTGGTGGACCAAATATTGACCATCTGTTCCATCTGAATTTGAAAACCGTCTTGGGAAACAGGTTTGAGGTCTTCAACACTAATGAGTGAAGACTAGATTAGTTTGGGGAAGATATCCAGAATATCATCCATGAAGAATGCTAACAGTCATTACAAAGACAGAGAGAAAGAAAAGACCAAGACAGATATCATAAGAGACTGTGAAATTGCTCTAAAGCTTTGAGAAGCCAAAATAAAGGAAATAATGCAGGATATTAAGGAGCAGGACAAAAGATTTCAAAGGGCAG
>NW_006399954.1:4282720-4283623 GCF_000299155.1 Elephantulus edwardii
AAAATTAGCAAAGGTCTTTGTACCTTTTCAATCTATGTGGGGAACAGATCATTCAGGAGGTTTTACTTTATGAGGAGGAATGTGACATCAGGATTGGAGGAAGACTTATCAACAACTTGTGTTATGCTAATCTCACAACCTTGCTTGTTGAAACTTAGAATCTGAGACCTTTGCTGCAGAGGATCAACGACTATAGTCTTCAATATTAATCAAAGCTAAAAATTAAGAAAACAAAGATTCTTACCACTGGGATATTTGGTAGCACCATGATAGATGGAGGAAAGAATGAGATTGTTAACAATTTCAGCTTGCTGAGTTGCACAATCAATATTCTTGGAACTAGAAGCCAAGAAACTTAAAGATGAGTTGCTTTATAAATTTCTGTTGTCTGGGATCTCTCCAGAGTGCTGAAGAGCAATGATGTCAGTCTAGAGACTAAGGTGTGCCTGATCCAAGTGTCAGTTTTTGAAATTACTTGCTATTAATCAGAGAGCTGGACAATGAATAAGAATGACAGAAGAAAAATCGATGTCTTTGAGTTGTGATGAAGAAGTATATTGAACATACTTGGACTGTCAAAAGAATAAACTGTGTCCTGGAGAGGGTGAAATCAAGTTGTTTCTTGGAGGCAAGGATTTTGAAGCTCTGTCTCACATATTTTGGGCATGTTTCCAGGAGTAGCCAGTCCTTGGAAAATGCCATCATGCTTGGAAAGGTGGACAGACAGCGCAGGAAAGGCAGACTCTTGATGATGAGTTGGATTGACACAGTGCCTTGGGTTAGGTGTGTTGGAGACAGTAAGATTTATTGTGGATAATACAGATTCCAGAGCTATTGCGCATAGGGTAGCTATGAGTCAGAGATGACTCAATAGCACACATAACAACAATAACATATCTATAT
>NW_006399954.1:4283931-4288785 GCF_000299155.1 Elephantulus edwardii
GGTCCGGTGAAGGAAATCAAGATTCTAAAATCCATAACTGGCTGAAAGATAACTGGAGATTCAAGAGTAGGATATTTGGAAGTGAGAGTTTAGAAGGAATAAGTGAGTAACACATAAAGGGATTACATGGTCAGTCAAAAGCACATGTCATTTGTTTTGTGATAGGATTGTTCCTGGATAAGACAAGAAAGTTCTCTTCAGTTGGGTCCATTAGCAAAATTGCTTCCTCAGTCACGCGTCAGCAGATTCGTGATAAAGATTTATCTATAATACTGTGCAGTAAAATCCTATGGCACAGCTATTACATCTCACACCTATTTGAATTCGGTGAAAAAATCTTTTGTGAATTATTAGGATCGTCTACATTTGCTACTCATTAAAAAGCAAACAAAAACCAACAATACGACCTTTTGTAGGGCATATGCCTCAGTTAGCAACACGATTAGAAGAACTATCATTTATAAAGTTAGTAACTAAAAAAAATATCTAACATGGATTCAGACATAAGTCTAAACTGAAAAATGGAGTGTAGAGCTTTGCTTTTAGACTGCTCAATTCGTCTACACAAGTGCCTCTGATTTTAAACTGTCATATAGCTTAATGCTCATCTAAAATAGCCTATTATTAAAACAGAGTAAACCTATAAGCAATGAACATACATATGCTGAATGAATAAAATCTACATGGCACAGACTTGACTTTTGGTGACTTTAAGTTTTAAATTTTCCTTTTAGTGTTTTTTAAATTTCCAGTTAAACTTAATAGATTCAAAGTTGTGATGAGCTATATTTAAAACATTTTTTTCAACAATATCTTCATTTGAATGCAAATTATTTTAGCTTCCTGAAGGAAATCTTTAAAATTGTTGAATTTAATACAAATTCCAGAAGAGGGTGATGTTTACTATCAAATGAAAAATGTTTTTGTTCAGAGAGAATGAATTAGATTTTATAAAACAATGTCAGAATAAAATCTTTACATACATATTTTGTAAATGGGAATTACAAATGTAAATCCTTGTGTAGTTAATTTGTATCTTAATACTAAATTATAAGAATTATTTTCTATTTTTGAGGAAGTTTTTGTGGCAACTAACCTTAACTAAATAAATTAGCTAGAAAACCTTCACAATGATTCCAAAGTGTAAAAGCTGTATCTTCTGATAATTTAAAATCGATGTTGGTATTTAATATTGGAAACTATTATTTATAAGGATATATTTCCTTACCAATTTGTAAATAAAAAATGCGTGCTTTGTAATACTGTGAAGATAATTGTATTATTATCCTGTATATTTATAAGGATATATTTCCTTACCAATTTGTAAATAAAAAATGCGTGCTTTGTAATACTGTGAAGATAATTGTATTATATTCCTGTATACTTTTAAAAATATAAGATTCACTAATTATTGTTATTTTGTATTTTGCTTACTTGACTTACTATTTACTCTCTCTATTTTCTCTGAGAAGCCATGCAGAAGCAGTGACTAAGTGGCTGGCTATTAGCCTGAAGGCTATTCTATTAAATTCTCCAGCTGCTCTGTGGGGGGACAATATGACACTGTGTGTCTACGTACACACACATTCTCTCTCTCTCTCTCTGAGAGATAGAAATAGAGAGAGAGAATTATAGATATCTCTATCTCTATATTTACATGTGTTCTATTGTACATAGGGTTTTCAGAGGCCTGCTGTTTCAGAAGTGGATGGCAAATCCTTCTTCCTAGTCTGTCTTAATCTGAATATTCAGATTTAAAGAAATATCAGACAGACCAGCATTATGTAGAAAACGTGAAAGCATGAAAGATATATCCTTTGTTGTGGTGCTAACCATTAGTATCAGTATTGTCCTGACTTTGGCACAAGTGTCTTTACCCACTTATTTCGATGTTCCATACCCATCCACTTCTACCCACTCTCTTAAACATCTATCTCCCATTGTCCAGCCCTTGATGTGATAGCTTATATCTTGAGCTTCCTTGGCTTCTGTGATTCCAAACATGCCAGCTGCTGATAGTTTCTTATACTGTGATCAGTGTCTCTTAAGTTTAGTAGTAATGTTTCCCGAGTGTAGGTGATGTGTCCTGTATAACTAACTGGTGTGTAGATAGGTTTTTCTTGGCCCTTGGGCCCGAATGATTCCATGAAGTCTTGGGGACTTCATGGTTGCCTGTGAAGTGGACCCAAGGCGTTTTAAGGCCCCCTGAGGTGTCCTGCTTTTCCGCCTGTGAAGATTTCTTTCTGCCCCCTCTAAGTGACCTGAGAACGAATCCCATTCTGAGGATAGAATCTTCTGAGATTCTGAAAAAGAATCTTCTACTGAATATTATACAAAAATGACTTGAACAGCACATCAGGAGAGACGTGCCAAAAGTCTAGGCTGGGTTTATAAGGGGTCATGGTACTAGGGAAATTGAAGCTAATGTTAGATGGATCTTAGCTGAAAGTAGGGAATACCAGAGCAATGTCTATTTGTGTTTCATTGATTATGCAAAGGTGTTTGACTGTGTGGATCATAACAATCTGTGGCTGACTTTGATTAGAATGGGAATCCCAGAACACTTGATAGTGCTAATGTGAAACCTATACCTGGACCAGGAGGCAGTCATCAGAACAGAGCAAGGAAACACTGTATGGTTCAAAATTGGGAAGGGCGTACGCCAGGAATATGTCCTGTCTCCAAACATTTTCAACCTGTATTCAGAATAAATTCTCTGGTAGGCTGGGCTCTATGAGGAGAAATGTGGGGTCAAGATTGGTGGAAGATCTATCAACAATCTGCATTGTCCAGTTGACACAACCCTGCTTGCTGAAACTGAGGAGGACCTCATGCACTTGCTGTGAAGGGTCAAGGACTGCAGCCTTCAGTATGGACTGAGGCTCAATGTCAAGAAGACAAAGATTCTCACCACTGGGCCAATTGGCAGCATCAGGATGGATGGTGAAGAGATTGAGATTATTCACAGCTTTAGTTTGCTTGGCTCCACAGTCAACACTCTTGGCATCAGTAGCCAGGAAATTACTGACATACTTTGGGCATTTTGTATGGAGAGACTGATCCTTGGAGAAGGATATCATGCTTGGGAAGGTGGAGGGACAGTGCAGGAGGGGAAGGCCCTCTATGAGGTGGATTGATTTAATAGTGATGGGAGTGTCCGAGACAGTGCGATAGCCACAGGACAGAGCAGTGTTTAGGGCTGTTGTCCATTGGGTGGCTAAGAGTCGCAAGCAACTCAATGGCACATAACAACAACAACAATGCTTAGATACAATCCATGTTGAAAGTTTTATGCTTCAATCTTCTGCAGCAAGTGTTTCAAGTCCTTTTCTGTATTAGTAATAAAAGTTGTGTCATCTGCATAATTCAGGTTGTTGATCAATCTTCCTCCAGTCTTTATGACAGATTATTTTGCATATAGTCCAGATTCTCAAATGATTTGTTCTGCATACAGATTGAATAGGCATTCAGAAAGGATACAGCCCTGACACACACCTTTCTCAGTTTTAAACAATGCAATGATTCCTAGTTCTTTTCAGAAAATAGATTCTTGTTCTAGGTACAGCTTCTGTATTAGTGCAATCTAGTGTTGTGGAGTTTTCATTCTTCTCAGTGTTAACCATAATTTGTTATAGTCTACACAGTTAAGCGTACAGACAATAATACAGAAATAGATATTCATGTGGTATTCTCTGTTTTCAACCAAGATCTATCCCACATTAGTAATGATATCCCTAGTACCATGACCTTAATTATCTTATGACATGATATACATATGACTGAATGAAAAACAATAAAATCTTGATATAAAATAAAAACTAAACAGAATTATATATAAAATAGTGACTAGTGACTTTGAAGAACCTAATGATGTTCTAAAGTTTAACTGGAAAAAGAAAATAAATCAATTATTGAAAAATAACCAAAACAAAACCCAACTCAATATTGCAGTCACCAGTTCATCTCATTGAGAATCTTTTTCTCTTTCAATGAAAACAGTTCTTCAAAGTGGAAGATCATTCACTAGGAACTAATGTCTTCTGATAACATCGTCAAAGTATATGTCACAAAATCATACCACATCTCCTTCTAAGGACTGCTCTGCATTTCTTCCAAGATAGAGTTGTTTGTTTTTTAAACTGTCTTTGCTATATTCAATATTCTTCTTGAATACTACAATTAAAAGTCCTTAAATCTTTCTTTTATTTTGTTCTTCATGCAACGTTCACATGCATGTGAAGTGATTGAAATTTTCATGGCTTGCATCAGGCACACATTTGTTTTAAATGAACGTCTGTACTCTTTAAGTATTTAAAGAGGTCTTTGACAGCAGATTTGGCAAAGGCAATGTTTAGTTTGATTTCTTGATTCCTGCTTCCACAGACATTGATCAATTGACTGTAACCTCACAAATTTAATTATTTTCTCCAATTATCATTATGTTGTTTATTTATCCAATTATATTCTTTATGTTGTGCTGTATTCCATACGGACCACTATAGCCTTTGTGGTTCACAATAACAGAGTTGGATTGCATAAAACAATGAAAATTAATAAAGAATCTCTACTCACAAAATCTTGATGAATTTCACAAATGTAGCAAAGAGGCTTCTTTCAGGTAACCAGGCAAAACTGGCCGGAGAAGGGAAGACGGGAAGCTGCGCACTGGGGAAGGTCACCTCAGATAACAGCAAAGAGGCTGTACACTGGAGAAGGTCACCTCGGATAATAGCGAAGAGGTATCGGGCCAGAAAGGAAAACATAATCTACACAGGAGATCTACAGGACACGTCACCTTCCCTTGGAGACAGTACAACTAAACTTAAGAGACACTGGTCAAATGGGAAAAAAAAA
>NW_006399954.1:4292006-4293710 GCF_000299155.1 Elephantulus edwardii
GTGACTGGGGTAATCGGGATGGTTCTGTCAGAGGCAGTGCGGTTGGCGCAGGATAGAGCAGGGTTTAGGGCTGTTGTGCATAGGGTTGCTATAAGTCGAAAATGACTCGACGGCACATAACAACACAACAACAACAGTACAGACATAAAACCAGACATAAAGGAATATAGAGATTATAAAACATCCAAGGAGAAATGTAACTCAACTGTCATATTTGTTGATGAACACATCGTTAGTGTTAAGAGGAATCTTGGTGGTGTACTTCTCTATATGTTAGGCTTCTGAGTAAAATATAGAAGAGTCAGTCCACATTCAATGCTGGAAATCAGTTCCATGACAGTCTGTTTTGCATTTATAGTATAAAAGATAGTAAGAAAATAATTCCATATTTATCTTAAAAGTCAAGAGTTATTGTCTTTGGGTGAAAGAAAAGTGCTATGATTCAGAAGAGGCTTGCTGGTGAAGGAGTTGCTAGAAAGAATTCTCCTTATTTTTTATGTGGATGTTGGTCACACTTGTGTGTCCTTGTAAGGACTTTTTAAATTACATTCTATTTTGCATCCTGTATGTGTTTTATATCCACAAAGGAACTGTGGTGACAGAGACCCTAACTAATTATACTGCTAACCCAAGGGCAACACATCTCCGGCACTTCGAATATACCAGCGTTTCCACAGGAGGAGGATGGTTTGTCTCCTCTGGTCAGCCATTTACAGTCTCAGAAACCTGATGTATGGCGTCTATGAGTCAGAAATAACTCATTGCAGTGAGTTCATACACACATTGATAAGACCTATACCATCGAGATAACTAGTTGAGGACCACTTGAAGTTTTTAAATTTACAGTGTCAAATGATCACAGAGTATATCTTTTCAGCCCTATCTTCTACTAATATTTTTCAGGAGGGGAAAGAGAAGAATACCTCTTGGATCACTCAAATTTTATTACATGTTGTTCTTGTTGGTTTTGGCACCACTGAGTTGAGTACAAGTCGTTGAGGCCCTATGAATAACAAATCTGAACCCTGTTCTGTCCTGTGCTATTCTCACAATCTCTCACACACTTGAAGCTATTGCTGCCGTCTCTGTGTCAATCAATCTTGTTGAGGATCATCCTTTCCTTCACTGTCCCTCTATCTTTCTAAGCATGATGTTCTTCTCCAAGGAATAGCCTCTCTTAACAACATGCCAAACATATATGAGATGAAGTCTTGCTATCTTTGCCTCCAAAGGAGACCCTGGTTACACCTTCTCCGAAGCATATCAGTTTGTTCTTCTGGCAGTCCATGGGATATCAAGTACTAGCCATCAACAGTATTTCAAAGGCATCAGTTTTTCTTCTGTCATCTTTATTCACTATCTCACTCTCAGATGCATAGTAAGTGATTCAAGAGACTACAATCTGAATCAGGCAAACCTCAGTCCTCAAACTAATTTGAAGAGTGATTTGGAGAGGTGCCTGACTGTATACTTTCCCGTTGCAATATGACTCCTGACCTCCTAACTACTGGTACTAAGTGTACCAGTCTGAATTGGTTTGAATTGGTTGTGAATCCAAGTAAGTTAAAGTCATTGACCGTTTCAATCCTTTCTCTATCATGATGTTTTTTGTTTGTTTGTTCTTTTTAATTTAGTATGTTTATTTTTCATTTCAATGAACATCTACAGAGATTTTGGGATTCCATTCATTCATTGTTGCACCCT
>NW_006399954.1:4294466-4296555 GCF_000299155.1 Elephantulus edwardii
GTGAGATGATATCTCATAGTTGTCTTGATTTGCATCTCTCTCAGGGCTAGGGATTTTGAACATTTCTTCATGTGCTTGTTTGCCATCTGAATGTCTTCCTTGGTGAAGTGTGATGTTTTCTATCAGTCCAGTGATGAGAATTTTTGTTTTCTCAACATTGAGATGCAATTTATATTGAAGGCTGAAGTATATGATCTTCTACAGCAAGTATTTCAAATTCTCCCCAATTTCAGCAAGGAAAGCTGTCATCTGCATGCTGAAAATTATTGATGAGTCTTCCTCCAATCCTAATGTCACATTCTTCTTCAGAGTCCAGTTACATGAATCATTTGTTCAGCATGCAGATTGAATAGTTATAGAGAAAGGACACAACTCTAACATATTTATTTCATAATTGTAAACCACATAGTGCCCCGGTTCTGTTTGCACAACAACTTCTTGGTTTAGCTGTAGGTTTCACATGAGCACAATTGTGTTTTGGAATTCCCAGTCTTACCAGTATTAAACATAATTTTTTATAATCCAAAGAGTCAAATGTCTTTGCATAGTCAACAAAGCACAAATAGACATTCTTGTATTCTCTACTCTCAGCCAGGATCTATCTGATATTTACAGTTGTTTTCCTAGTACCACAAATTCTTTTGGTTTCAGCTTGAACTTTGGCAATTCCCTGCGTATGCACAGTTCTAGACAGCTTTGAGTGATCTTGAGCAACATTTCCCTTGAAGGTGATATTAATGATATTGCTCTATAATTTCCACATTTTGTTGGATCACCTTCCTTGGAAATGGGAACAAATATGAATTTCTTCCAGTTGGTTGGCCAGGCAGCTGTCCTCCAAATTTCCTGGCATAGACTGATGAGCACATCCAGGACTGCCACTGTCATTTGAAACATTTCATTGGTATCACATGGATCCCTGGACATTTATTTTGCCAGTGGCTTCCTTGCAACTGCAACTTAAATGTCTTCCTTCTTTACTACCGGCTACATTATTGCATATAGTCACTCTCTTCCCTCATGAAATTCCAAGTTATTTATTTGATATTTTATGAACTTCAGGTTCCACTTAAAATTGCTCTACTTGTAAGAGATATGGTAAGATGAGGGCTAGCATGCTGCACATTATTAAATTGAGTAAAGTTCTTCTGCAATGTGCTTGGACCAACCTCTACGTATTGCAAAAAGAACAAAACTGACTTGAGCTATAACCAGGGATTGTGCCCTTTGAACAAAAACCAAAAGTATTCAACATACTGCAAAATAGTGCATATAACATTTTCAGACAATAATTCTATAGATGTGGCATTAAACTGAAATCCTAAGCTCACACTTCAAATGGGTTCTGAATCAGAGTGATCTTTCATTTGTTTTTGAAGCTGTAAATCTGACACTAAGAGATAGCCTTATCTACCAGGCTAGTAGGCCATTTTTTTCCATTTATCTTTAAGCCCTGAAGTCTGTAGAAACTTGAATTTAGAAGATAATCGCTCATCATTTACCTATGTCTAATTGACTGAATAACAATAGAAACATCTGAAGAAGAGAGAGAGAGGTACATCTGATACTTTTTATGGCATCCTGAATAGACAAACATAAGCCATGAGATATAACTCTTTTGAAAAAGATATGGGATCATGTATTCTGCAGATAATATAGGTATCAAGTTGTCCTATCAATCTTACTGGAAAAATAATGCTGTTGTTAAGGACTGAGAAGGTTTTGATTTATGTTGACTTCATATACATGAAGATCAAATACTGCATGTTGGCACTATTGTTCTATGCCATAATCTTAGTCCATTGTTGCTGGGAAATGTGTCAATCTTGTTCAGGGGCTTTCTCTTTTTCACTTACCATTTACCAAGAACAGTCTCCTTCTTTAGGGACTTATTTCTTCTAGCAACATACCCAAAGTTAATGAGACTTTCATTCTAATTTACAGAATTTTCATTACTGTACTACATCAAAGACAGATTTATTCATTCTTCTGTAGTATATGCTATATTTAATGTTCTTCACCAACTTCAAATTTCAAAACCAGGCTGCTCCTTGGATGCAAGGATTCTGGGGCTTCGTCTGACATACTT
>NW_006399954.1:4296785-4298793 GCF_000299155.1 Elephantulus edwardii
GGCACATAACAACAACATCAACAACAACATTAAATTCTTTGTCTCCTTTATTCATTGCCTATCTTTCACACAAATACAGGGGGAAATGG
Source organism: Elephantulus edwardii (assembly GCF_000299155.1). Lineage (NCBI taxonomy): Eukaryota > Metazoa > Chordata > Mammalia > Macroscelidea > Macroscelididae > Elephantulus > Elephantulus edwardii. Next base: position 4,296,875 of record NW_006399954.1, read on the forward strand.
TATTGGATTCAGCAAAATTGAGTGCAAATTCTAGTCCTGTTTCCTACTTATAAGAGATCCAGGATTATTTTCTCTGGGGATCTCAATCTCTGCATTGATGGTGTCTATTTTATGAGTTAATTCAAAGATTAGTGTTTTTCTATTGATTTGGTCAAATGGTGTATTAGGAGATTAATACATTCTGATTATGTAGTGAAAAGTCCTAAACCAGTTAATGCAATGAATATATTGAAATACTTTAGAAGAAAGACACAATTTATGTCATGAAACACACACTTGAGAAATGATTGATATCTAATTTGATGGATTTATTTACATTTTTATGGATAGGAAAAATGACAATTATTAATATCGATTCCTTTAGCACAAGACCGTTCTCAAATAGTCAATGTCAGTGCACCACAAGGTGTCAGAGCTAGACTCCTCATTCAAAGATTACCTGCTTTCTGATAAGTCTAATCTACTCCCGTGGAGTTCCTGTACCCGTGGTGATGACATCAATATTTTCATCTCACATCTTCAATGTTACTGACGTTGTTGTTGTTGGTAAGTACAGTTGAGTTGAATGCAAACTAACAGCAACCTTATGAATAACAGACATGAACTTTGTCCTACTGTGTGCTATCCTCATTATCTCTGACATATTTAACCCATTGCTCCAATCACTGTGTCATTCTATCTGACAGATGAAGGGTTCTTCATCTCTTTCACTAACCTTCCATTTTTTCAAGCATGATGTCCCTTTCCAAGGAATAGCATTTCCTAGAAAGATGTCCAAAGCATGAGAGATACAGATTAATCATTTTTTGCCTACACGAAGCACTTTGGCTGCACTTTCTCCAAGTTATATCTGTTTGTTCTTTTGGAAGTTCAATGTATAACAATATTCTCTTAACCAGCACAACTCAAAGACATAGATTCTTTTTCTATCATCTATATTTATTGTTCAGCTCTCAGATACATAGTACATAATTGAATGAAAAGACCATGACCTGAATCAAACACACCTTAGTCTTCAAGCTGATATCATTGTTCTTAAGTATTTTAGAGAGGTCTCTAATAACAGACTTGTTCAATGTAATGCACCTTCTGATCTCTTTACTGAGTGCCAAGGGTGTTGATTGATGGTCATAGCAAGATGAAAGTATCAACCATTTCAATCCTTTCTTCATCATGATATTGGTTGTCTTTGTGCCTCCTGGTGAGGACCTTTGCTTTCTTGATGTTGAATGCAATTTATTTCAAAAGTTGTTGTTCTTTTCTTTTCCTTTTTTCGCTGTTGCTTTTTAAATTCTTCACCTATATAAGTTTACATTTTACATTTCTTTATTACATTGCAGATAACAATTAGTATACATTGTATTTTATACATTATGTTTTATACAATCTTTCATTTACATCATGTTTCATGCAGTCATTAACACACATTATGTTTTTTTACTAGTTAACTTTTTACGTTTTCAATAATGATCTTATACAGCATTTGTTCTTATGGGACTGAGTTAGTTCACTTAGCATAATGCTTTCCAGTCTCTCTCAAGTTAGGTAGTGATTTTCAAAATAATTGCTCCTGAATGCTGAATAGTTATTGAATGAATATATCATCATTTTTCAATCCATTCGATTTTGATTGGACTTTTTGGCTGTTTCCATGTTCTTGTGATGATAAATAACACAATTATGAACATTGGTGTACAAATCTCTATTTGTGCCTCAGTTGTAATTTTCTCAGGGAATATAGCAAGCAGTATAAGAAACTCTAAAGATTGAACTGGAATGTAGAGAAGCCAAAGCACAAGGAAGAATCCAAGACACTAAAGAGCTGAACAGAAGATTCCAAAAGGCAGCACGGAATGACAAAGCAAAATATTACAATGAAATGTGCGAGGAACTAGAGTCAGAATATCAAAAGGGCCGAA
>NW_006399954.1:4300404-4305128 GCF_000299155.1 Elephantulus edwardii
GTTGCAAATGACTCGACGGCACATAACAACAACAACAACAAGAATAATTGGGTCATTTGGAATTTCTGTGTTCAGCTTTTTGAGAAAATGCCAAACTGCCTTTCAGAGTGTATTGTACCAATGTACAATATATTTTATATGATCAATTACAATTGATTTATAAGATCGTAATTCTTGATCTTCTGCAGCAAGTATTTCAATTCTTCCTCAATTGCAGCAAGCAAGATTGTGTCATCTGCATAACCCAGATTTTTTATTAGTCTTTGTCCAATCTTGATATCATATTTCTCTTCATAGAGTGCAGCTTTATGAATTATCGGCTCATAATATAGATTGAATATGTATGGAGAAAGGATACATCTCTGACATGCACTTTTCCTGATTTTAGGCCACACAGTCGCCCCTTGTTCTGTTCTGACAACAGCTTCTTGATATAGGTATAAGTTTTGCCTAAGCACAGTTTAGTATTCTGGGATCCCCATTCTATTCAATGTTAACTATAATTTGTTATGATCCACACAGTCTAATGCCTTTGAATAGTCAGTGAAGTACAAATAGTCTTTTCATACTCTATGCTTTTAGCCAGGATCCATCTCTTCTTGGCAGTAATATCCCTTGTGTCATGGTTTCTTCTAAACTCTACTTGGACTTCTGGCAGTCACCTGTCAAAGATCCATTTTGGGATCATTTTCAGTAATATTTTGCTTGCATATGACAGTAATGATATTTTTCTATTACTTTCACATTCTGTTTTCCATATTCTATTGTTATTGTTAGGTTCTGTCAAGTTTTGCAAGACTCCTATTAATACTACTGACAGCGTATCTGAATCATGCCCTACACTGTGCTCTCCTCACCATCTCTGGTATACTTGAGCCCATTGCTGTAGAAACCATGTCAAATTATCTTGTTGACAGCCATCATCTCTTTTGCCAATTGTACACCCTTCCAAGCATGGTAATCCTTTGAAAGGAATAGCCTCTCCTAGCAACACGTCCAAAGTATGAGAGATGAAGCTTTGCCATCCTTGCCTCCAAGGAGCACTCTGGATTCCTCTCTTCCAAGACATACTTTTTTAATCTTTTGACAGTCCGTGGAATATTCAGTACTCTTCCTCAGAACCACAACTCAAAGGCATTGGTTTTTGTTCTGTCATCGTTATGCAATGTCCAGTTCTCAGATGCATAGCAAATAATTGAAAAGACCATAACCTGAATCAGGCACATCTTAGTCTTAACACTGACAAAATAGTTCTTCAGTGTTTTGGAGAGATCCCTGACAGCAGACTTGCCTGATTCAATATGTCTCCTGACTGCTGTTACTGAGGGTATGGATTGTGAATCCAGGTAAAATGAAATTGCTGACAGTTTCAATCCTTTCTCCATCTGTCATGATTTTGCATGTTGGCCTAGTGGCATCTTGATATTGAGATACAATCAGTATTGAACGCTGTAGTCTTTGATTCTATGCAGCAAGAGCTTTAGGTCCTCCTCAATTTGTGTGTCACATGCTTAATGCAGATTTTAGATGAGTCTTTCTCCTGATACTACTTTCTTCTTCATGGTGTCCCACTTCACAAATTATTTGCTTTGTGTACAGGTTGAATGGCTAAGAAGTATCAATTGCAAACAATAATAAGAAAGATCATTCTGTATTCTGGCTGTACCCCTTTCCCTTTTAAAATAATATTTTAATGAAGTGGAGAATACATTCATGCTAAGTCTTAACACAGCAATTCAGCTTCTGTTATGCATATCCCAGAAGTTAGTCAATGAGAGGTCACCTGAAAAATCTCCTCCAGCTTCCCCAGCTACTTTGATGCACTAGTTCACTTGCAATGATGATTGGTTGGGAGCCTGTGACAATAAATGAGTGGCTGTCTGCCTAAACATCTCTGTTAGTCTTTTGGTTAATACCATTACAGGCAGATACTTGCAGTAGGATCATGAATGTTACAATACTAAACAAATTTTAATTCACTTAATTATTTAATACTAAACTTTCTATCACAGAAAAGCATATCATTTCATTCCACTGATGTTCCAATTATGTGAATGGTCTGGTTTTCTGCTGATTTGATTCACCTGCTATTGATCTGTATTTCTCTCCCCAAATAGCTCTCATTGAAATAATTAGTCTTGTCCTAGAATATAGAAATGGAAAAAAATAGCTTCTTCCTCAATCATTCAAGTATTTCACAAGCACTTATTGAGCTCTAGAAAGTAGGTTATGCACATAGAATTCTTGTAAAAATGAAACAGAATCCCTGGTTACTGAAATGTAACCTTTTGGTGTGGTTTGAAGATAAAGGATGATGATGCATATTAAAAGACACTTGTAGTTTGTTGTTATGTGCCATTGAGTCAGAAATGACCCATAGCTGACTCTCCAGTGGGTTTTCAGAGGAAGTTACTCACACAGAAGGAGATTACCCATCCTTCTTCTGGGGAGCAACTGGTAGATTCTAACCACATGCCTTCAGGATTGCAGCACAGTTTTTTACTTCAAGGACTCCAGAGCTTGCTATTAAAAGACACTACATACAACTATTAAGAACAACATCATAATAATGGTTATCTCTCTCATCCATAGATTTTTGGAAAAATATTCTATATGTTTTTCTTTTTTTTTTTCCCCCTACCTTCTCATTCTTCACACCTTTGCAATTTGGGTTTCCTTCTAAATTGTTTGCTATTATAGTATTTGTAGAGTCTTGGGTTGATAGAGAGCCATGATGAACCTGTACACGACAGAATCAATGATGCCTTCTGCCAGTCATTGCTAGTATGAATCCCTTGCTCCAGCCATTGTCTCAGTTCATCTCATTGAAGGCCTTTCTTTCATTTCTTGAATATTTTCATTACCAAACATGATATTAAACGTTCCAGTTTAAGCCACCAATAACTATTTTACTACTAAATATAGCGATGAATTTAAGTTCGCTTTTTCCTGGACTTCTTTGATGTGTACCACTGTTGACCATTTTTCCTTGAAATGCTAGAAATGTTATTTTTTCTTTCATTTCTATGGTAAATGCAGCCCTAACATTGATCAATTTTCCTCTTACTTCTCTGGACATTTGGCTGCACTCCTCTATCCTAACATCACTCCTTAGGACCTCATTCAAAGCTCTCTTCTCTATCACTCCTACCCATCTCCAGCCTAGATATCTTTCTGCAGGTAATACCACTATCCAGATACAAGGCCCCCAATCTGCCTTGATACCTCAAATAAATATTTCACAGGTGACTTAAACACAAAACCAAGTTAAATATTTCCTTCCCAATCTGTTTCCCTCTCTCTCCAGAATCTTGTATGCCAACCAAATATATGAACAACTTTTAATTCTCAACCTAGGAAACTGTTAATCGCCATCTCTGTTCCATATCCAAGTAGTCAAAAATCCCTTTTGATTATATTGCCTAATAATAATCTATTAAAATGTCTTATTGTCATTATTCATGGAGTCACCATTCTATGTTTAAATCATAACTTCCATTGACTTTGTAACAAAATGTAAATCTTTAATTCTATCCTTTGTGAACTGTTGTTAACTTACCTGCCTTTTGTTGTTTATTGTTATGTGCTATCAAGTTGCCTGTGGCTCATAATAGTAACCCTATGGGCTCTACTAGCTCTAAACCCTATGAGCTCCTTATAGCTCTAAACTCTGTCCTATCCTGAGTCAATCTCTTTATCTCTGACACACTTACCCTAGCCATTGTTTCAATCCATCTCTTCCAGGGTCTTCCCCTCCTGCACTGTCCCTCTATCCTTCCAAGAATGATGTACTTCTCCAAGGATTGGTCCCTCCTGGTAACATGCACAATGTCTCTCAGATGGAACTTACTTTACCTCCAAGGAGCAACTTGGTTTCACTCTCTCAAGGCCAAACCTATTTGTTTTCTTGGCAGTCCATGGACTGCTAAATACCCTTCACCAGCACCACAACTCAAAAGCATTGATTTTTCTGTCATCCATAGACATTTTCCAGATCTCTGATGCAAAGCAAGTTATTACAAAGATCTCATTTAAGTATATCTTAATCTCTAGACTTTCACTCTTTAGCACTCTGGAGAGGTCCCCAACAGTAGATTTCTCCACTGCAAATCATTGTTTGATTTCATGACTACTGATGTCAAAAGTGTTGATTGTTAAACTGGGGGTAGGGGGCAGGGCTGGGCAGGGAGAAAAGTGCAACAATGAATGGAAATTAAAAATCTCTGTAAATGTTCATTAAAATTATTAAAATATATAAAAAATGTTGATTGTGCAACCAAGAAAGCTAAAATTGTTAACAGTGTCAATTTCTTCTCCATCTGTCATCACGATTGGCCCAATGGTGGGAATCTTTGTCTTACCGATTTTGAACTTCATTCCAAGACTATAGTGCTTGATTTTCTGGAACAAATGCTTCAGGCCCTCTTCATTTTTGTCAAGCAAGGTTGTGTCATTTGTACAGGAGAGGTGCTGATGAATCTTATTCCAATTCTGATGCCACATTTTTTCCTCACCCCCGCCCCGAATGCACTCCACTATGCAACCTTAATTCTGGATTCCTGTGATAACCATAATACCTTATCAGATATCACTTTTAAACTGTTCTCTGCCTCATCTGTTTCAATGCAGTATATATAATCTATCCAGTTTTCTCAGTCTTACCGCAACTCTGATGTCAGTCTCATTCTACAACAGTGGCACTATGCAGTATTTGTCTTTTTGTG
>NW_006399954.1:4308070-4319626 GCF_000299155.1 Elephantulus edwardii
CCAAGTAGTTTTCCTCTAGATTTCTATGCACAACCTGGTGAGCACATCCAGGGAAGCATCTGTTTGCTGAAATATGTCAATTGCATTCCATCAATTCCTAGGGCCTTGTTTTTGACAAATTCCTTCAGAGCATCTTGAACTTTATCTTTCATCACAATTGCGTCTTGATCATACATAGTTTCTTGAAATTCTTCTGTGTCAACCAATTATTTTTGCTACAGTGACTCCTTCCATCTTCCTTAGATATTTCCTGGAACATTCAAAATTTTGTTCATAACACTCTTAAATGTTATCACATCAAGTTTGAATTTATTCATCAGTTATTTCAACTAAGAAATGTTGACTGAGTTTATTCTTTTGGATCTTTTTACTCTAGCATTTTATAATACTTTACTTTTTCTTCTCAAGCCATCCTTCTGTTTAAATCCTTAATTTCTTGATCACTTCCTTTTTCTTTATCTTCCCAGCACTTTAGTACAATATTCAAAGTCTCTTTTGACATCCATCTTTTCTTTCTCTTCTATCTTTGTTATGACCTTCATTGACAATATTCTTTCCCCCCTCTACTAGTTTATTTACAAAATTTGAACACAAATTCTAAAAAGTAATTTCAATTTCCCTCACCACTCAACTCATTAAATTTTACAACCTGATGATTAATCCACCCCCCACCCTTGCACATCCACATCCCTCTGCTTCCAGCCTCTCCTACCCCACTTGGATTCTCATATAATAATAATAAAAATTCATTATACAATAATGATATTATACAATATTTATCCTTGTGGGACTGAGTTAGTTCACTCAGAATAATGCTCTCCAGTCCCTCCCAAGTTAGGTAATGATTTACGAAATTATTGCTCCAGTTTGCTGCATAGTATTCCATTGTGTGAATGTACCATAATTTCTCAATCCATTTCTTTGTGGTTGGCCATGTGGCTGTTTCTATGTTCTTCTAATGGTGAATAAGGCTGCTATGATTATTTGTATACAAATCTCCATTTGTGCCTCAGTTCTCATTTTCTTAGGGTATATTCCAAGCAGTGGAATAGCTGAGTCATATGGAATTTGTATGTTCAGCTTTTTGAGGAAGCGTACAACTGCCTTCCAGAATGGTTGTACCATTTTACAATCCCACCAACAATGTATAATAGTTCCTTTCTCATCACATCCTCTCCAACATTTATTAATTGCTGTCCTGTTAAATTTTGCCACTGTTACTGGAGTGAGATGATACCTCATTGTGGTTTTGATTTGCATCTCTCTTATTGCCAGTGATTTGGACCATTTCTTCATGTATCTGCTTGCCATTCAAATACCTTCTGCTGTGAAAATTCTTTCCATGTCTATTGCCCATTTTGTAATTGGGATGTTAGTCTTTTTCTTGTAGAGGCCCATGAATATTCTGTAAACATTTGTTATAAGACTTTTGTCTGAGATGGTATTACTATAGGTTTGTTCCCAGTCTGTAGGATTTCTTTTCACCCTGTGGGAAAATGTTTTTGATGTGCACAGGGATTTAATCTTTAGAAGGTCCCATGTATCATTTTTAGTGTCTCCAGACTGTGCATTTATGGTTGTATTTGGCAATCTCTTTATCCTTGGACTAGCACTTCTAAGCTTGATCCGAGCTTGTCTTTTATGAACATTATGGTTTTGTGCATTACTCCCAGGTCTCTGATCGATCTTGGGTTGATTTTTTTGTATGTTGTGCAATGCGGATCCTGTTTCATCTTTCTGCAAGGTGAAGTCCAATTTTGCCAGCACCATTTGTTTAAGAAGTTATCATTTCCCCATTTGATAGCTTTGATTTCCTTGTTAAATATCAGTTAACCATAGATAGCTGGGTCTATTTCTGGGTTCTCAGTTCTGTTCCATTGGTCTATGTGCCTGTCATTGTACCAGTACCATGCTGTTTTGGTTACTACTGCTGTGTAGTAGGTTTTGAGGTCAGGGAGTGCTATGCCTCCAACCTCATTTTTGGTTTTAGAAGTTTTTTCTTATTCAGGATCTCTTGCCTTTCCTAATAAATTTGATAATTTTCCTTTCAAACTCTTTGAAAAATGAATTTAATATCTGTATTGGGATTGCATTGAACATGTAGATTGTTTTTGATAGCATTGTAATTTTCACCATTTTGAGTTTTTCTATCCATGTACAAGGCACATTTTTTCATTTCCTTAAGTCTTTTATTGTGTCTTGAAGAAATGCTCTGTAGTTTTCTTTGTATAGGTGTTTTGTATGTCTAGTTAGGTTCACTCCCAAGTATCTCAGTTTGTGGTTGACTATTTATTGTAAATGGTATTACTTTCTTTATTTCCTTCTCTGAGTTCTCTTTATTACTGTAGAGTAATCCTCCTATTGAGTTTTGGATATTGATCTTATATCTTGCCACTCTACTAAATTGGCCTATTAACACTAACAGGTTTTTTTTTGTTGTTGTTTGTTTTCATTTTCTTCAGCTTCATCTTGAACTTACATGAGTAGTTATAATCTGTTCACAATCTTCACAGCTGATATTAAGCTTCCCCAGCATTTTTTTGCACTTAATAATCCTGTGTAATGGTCCTGTGTAGACCATTAGGTGAAGTCCGTTTATATAAACATTGTGTTTCTTATAAAAAGGTATTTGCAAAGAATAAATCACTGCTTGTACAACATTCTATCATTCTAGCTCTAGTCTCATCTCTGTCACCAAGTTCGTGTGATCCATCTTCTCTGCTCCCAAGAACAGAAAAGATGTATTCTAGTCTCCCATTTTTGCATTCTTCTCCTCTATTATCATTATTAATGCTTTCTGTTTGCATGCTTGATCAATGTCCAACTGAAAAAGTTGGTGGAAATCTTCTCTTTTCTCTTCTATGTATCTAGTTGTTGGTGCATATATTTGAATGATAGTGGTATTATCAGCTCTTCCCTGTATGCACATAACAGGAGGGGATAAAAAAATGCTGGTGGGATGGGGAAAGGCAAAGGTACAGAGAGTCTTTTGGTGGTTGGGGAGAAGGGATGGCAGGCACCATGATGCATACACTGAAGGGGGAGGCAGCACCAACACCAAACATATTAGCTGTGCAACCAGGAAGGGTCTTTCTTCTACTCTTTTCAGTAAAATGCTTGTCTGTTAGATATTGTTCTAAGTGCGGTATACAATTTATCCAGTTTTTCTCAGTCTTACCCCAACACTGATATCAGTCCCATTTTACAGCAGTGGCACCATGCAATATTTGTCCTTTTGCGACTGAGGTATTTCACTCAGCATAATGTCCTCCAGGCTCACCCATTTTAAAATATATTGCATGAGTTCCTTGTTTTTCAATGCAGCATAGAATTCCATTGTGTGAATATACCACAGCTTCTCTATCCATTTGTTTGTTGATGGGCACCTGGGTTGTTTCCAACTCCTTGCTATTGTGAACAAAGCCGTTCTAAAACACTGTATCCAAACTGAGAGGCTCAGAAGGAAGATTGGTCATCCATTTAACAAGCCTTCAAAAACTCCATGTACAACAGTGCACACTCAGTTTAGACTAAGATGTGGGACAGTTGCAAGCAGGCATTAGTGACTGGAACATGGAATATGAGAAGTACGAATGTCGGAAAATTAAATATTGTTCAGAAAGAAATGGAACAAATAAATATTGATACACTCCATTCTGGTAAAATGAGATAGATTGGTATGGAACATTTTTAATCAGACAGTCAGAATCTACTGTGGTGCAAATGTAAAGATGAGGAAAAACAGAGTCATATTCATAGTTAAGACCATTTCTAGATCCATATTTAAATAAAATGTTGTGAACAACTGAATAATATCCATACAACTACAAGAAAGACCTGTTAATATTGCTATCACCACTATACATACCTACGTACATTTTGTAAGTTGCCAGAATAGAATTTTATGCTCTATTGGCTATGCTATAAAAAAAATCCTGGTAGTGAAATTGTTAAGCACTAAATTTCTAACTGAAATACTGACAGTTCAACACAAGCAATCATTCTATGGGAGAAAGGCAGAAAGGCAATTGTCTCCTTCCATAAAGACTCCATCCTTCTAAACCCTTTAAAGTGTTGCTGTGAGTCACAGATCACTTGATGACAATGGATTTGATGATGTTTGGTTTGATTTTTCTATCAAAAAGTGAAAGTTTTACATTTAATTAATTATAAAAACTTTTTCTGCCTTCTCTCTATTTTTATTTCATAGATTGTGCTACCTGGATTTTGAAAAATTATTTCTTAACTCAATAAATGAACTGTTCTTATTACATGTCCCCATTAAGACTTTAAGCTTACTACCACTGAATAAGTTATTGCCATTTTCTGTTACTTATCTTTCTTGAGCTCATAGACTTTTTTTTCATTAAGTACAAGTGTCTTGGTATGAATTATTTTTTTTTTAACTTGGGCTCAATGTCTAAAATTTTACATAATTGTATTGAATAGTGATGGAATCAAACCGTGTCCATGATGTAACTGAGAACACAGTGGATGCAGAAATTTATTTAGCTTTTAGAATGGTTAGAACTTTCATAGAGAAAGTGGCATTACAGTTGAGCTTTGAAAGAATGTAAAGGATGATACAAAAGTATATGTCTTTCTTAGGACTGTTACGTTGGTTATATGTTTTCTTGCTGTGTAATTGTATGACTGTTACTTTGGTTATATTTTTCCTTGGTGTGTAATAGTATAATTGGCAGTTGATTTAATCCTTCTGGTTTTTATACTGATTTAAAGATTCTATGTGCTGGTAGGAGGGAGCTCTGGTGGCCTAATGGCAAGAAGCTGTTTTGCCATCCCAAAGGCATGCAGTTCAAGACCACAAGTTGCTCCACAGGAGGATGGGTAGTCTCCTCCTGTGAGATTAACTGTATCTCAGAACTGGCCACAGGGTCAGCTATGGATCAGTTTTGACTCTATAGTACATAGCAATTTGCTGGCAGGATATTAAAATTTCATTTCAGTTAGTAGTTGAGACTCCATAAAACCTATAGATTGCCTGTATGGAGGAAAACAACTAATTCAGAAAGTAAGTCTGTACTCCATGGAAATGAGAAATTACATTTTTTCAGCTTATATATTTAATCACTTGAGGTCAGATAACTAAGAAGGATTGGGGAAACTGAGATCCATGACAGAGGACTATAGTACTATATTGCTAATCAGTGGAATGGATGTTTTTACCTCCAGCTCTTCTTAAGTTAGGAATCTGATCACCCTGGTGCTGCCTTTGGATTACAGGCCCTTGAAGTGATAAACAAGCTGTTTCCCTGAGATGTGCCCCAAGAGAGAAACATTTTCATGGATTTTTTTTTTCTGACAAAGTCAAGAAACCTAATAGTCACAATATCATGCAAAGAAAAAAAAAAGGTTAATTCCAATTCAGCATGATCCCTTTTGAAAGAGGAAAAGAGTAAAAAAAGGTTATTCACAAATATAAGCATGGCTTTCCAGAGCTCTTTGAGGATCTTTTTAGTAAGCACATCCACCAGGTCCCAGGTCCTATATCATGACAAAGGACAGCAATTTGCATGGATTAGAGTTGTTAACATTTATCAATTTCTACATTTTAAAAACTCCCAAATTCTTGATTAAGAGTGTCTCTTTGTAGTGACGGATTGATGGTGGGAGTTAAAGAATATGATGAATTAAAAACTCAGAAGAGAGAAAGCAACACCATTCAGATCTAAACCAAGATACCATTAGTAATTTCCATAAATCAACCGTATTTAAAGTGAGGATAAAGTTGAATTACCATCTGGCCTTTTTAACCTTGAAATTTATTTCCAAATTATTCTCTCATATTCGAAATAAACTTAACCCTTGCTTTCATTTCCAGGATTTGCCTGGATGCCAGTTCTCTCTGATAGAAATCATTTTGACAGGAACAGAATGTCATGAGGTTGGAAGAACACGAAACATTCTTATGTAAGATTAAGCTGTAAAAGACAGAAAACATGCTTAGCCTGAGACCACATCAGCTGCAAAGAGTTTAGAGTGAAGTCAGAGGGTGGAAAGAAATGTAAAATCTGTTTCCCAACTTTGTAAGTTTTGGGCATATTCAATAACACTCAAATGTATATATATATATATATTCTACCACTCTCTAGACAGACTTAAGCATAAATCAAGAGAACTCCACATAAGTTTTCATTTATTAAGACTAGGACTTTAACTAAAACTAATTTTAATGAAGATCTAATTGCCTAGAACATTTCTGGGCTTTATCTTATTTCCATTTTTTTTAAATTTGCCTAATATGCCTATTGACACTATTCTTAATCTTCTTTTAAATTCAGTATTTTTATCAGTTGATAAGACAGTTATTTAAAACTGTGTCAGCCATTAGCAGACTGAAGAAAAAAGCTAAAGCAAGAAAACATGGGCTTTAGGTGAGGAATGGGCCATAGATGGTGGCAGTATGGGCCCTGGGACTTCATCATGCTGTTTTCCATAGAAAGCAATGTGTATCTATATAGCCAATCAAATTTATTTGCATTAAAACTAGATGATGGGAAAACTTCTCTTTGATTGAGATTGTCATCATCATCATCATCATCACCACCATCACTATCATCACCATTAGAAATTCCTTTAAGGGGGGAAAAAAGGCTTTTATGATCTAGGGGAGGTTTGTAACATACAATAAACGCCGTAGAATACAGGTTCAGGAGACAAGAAAACCTAACTTCCAGTTCCTTATCTGTCACTTTTTAGTGGAATGAAGTTGGACAAGTTACTTAAATTGCCCTGAGTCAAAATTTTCTCATACGCAAAAGGAAGATAACAGAATCTCCCTGACATTTTAAACATAAAGCCTAAATGAAAAGTAATGTAGGTAATTGGTATCTTCTAGGATAGCTATCATTGTATATTTAGTTAAAACTTATGTCCTTAACTCTTCATAGTGGGGAAAATGAGCTGACTGGATTTTCTGACTATTTAAATGAGCCCCAGAAACACACACACACACACACACACACACACACACACACACACACAGAGAAAAAGCCAAGGTTTCAGGTGCATGCCAAAAAGGAAGAGTCAGACTGACCTATGAAGAAAAAGCAGAGGTTCTAATATGTCTTCTTTTGACTTTTTACCCCCTCTTGTGCTATATTCCAGAACAGTCAGCAGTGCTAAGGATTTATATATTTATTTGGTGATGCTAAATGATTCTTATTTTTTGCAATGAAATGCAGAACCTTTTCTTAAAAAAATGGGATGACTATTTTTTCATTTTGAAGGAAGGAGGATTTTCTCCCCCCTACTGCTCTGATGTATTAAAGGGAGAACTGTTGCTGACTCTGAGAAGAATGGGAATCCCAGAACATTTGATCGTGCTAATGAGAAACCTAGACTTGGACCAGGAGGCAGTCATCAGGACAGAGCAGGGGAACACTGCATGGTTCAAAACTGAGAAGGGTGTATGCCAGGGATGCATCCTATCTCCATACCTTTTCAACCTATATGCAGAACAGATTATCCAGGAGGCTGGGCTCTATGAGGAGAAATGTGGGGTCAAGACTCTGCTTTATGCAGATGACACAACCCTGCTTGCTCAAACTGAAGAGGACCTGAAGCACCTGCTGCAGAGGGTCAAGGACTGCAGCATCCAATATGGATTGAGGCTCAATGTCAAGAAGACAAAGATTCTCACCACTAACCAATTGGCAGCATCAGGATAGATGGTGAAGAGATTGAGATTGTACACAGATTTAGTTTGCTTGGCTCCACAGTCAACACTCTTGGCACCAGTAGCCAGGAAATTAAAAGGCGCATTGCCATGGGAAAGTCTGCTGTTAGGGACCTCTCCAAAGTACTGAAGAGCAATGGTGTCTCTCTGGAGACTAAGGTGCGTTTGATAAAGGCCATGGTCTTCACAATCACTTGTTACACTTCAGAGAGTTGGACGATGACCAAGGAGGATAGCAGGAGTATTGATGCCTTTGAGCTGTGGTGTTGGAGAAGAGTATTGAGAATACCACGGACTGCTGGGAAAACAAACACATTCATCCTGGAAAGGGTTAAACCGGGTGGCTCCTTGGAAGCAAGGATTCTGAGGCTCCATCTAACATACTTTGGACATGTTGTGAGGAGAGACCGGTCCTTGGAGAATTATATCATGCTCGGGACGATGGAGGGACAGCGCAGGAGGGGAAGGCCCTCTATGAGGTGGATTGATTCAGTGACTGGGATAATCGGTATGGGAGTGTCAGAGACAAGTGCAATTGGCACAGGACAGAGCAGAGTTTAGAGCTGTTGTACATAGGGTCGCTATGAGTCACAAGCGACTCGACGGCTCATAACAACAACAACAACATGGTGGCTTAGTGGCAAGGAGCTATGTTGTCATTCCAAAAGTATGTAGTTCAAATCTACAGCCTGCTCCCCAGAAGTCAGTTGGACAGTCTCCTCCTATGTAATGTACTGCCTCTGAAAACTCACTGGTGGATCAGCTGTTGATCAGATCTAATGACTCATGCAACAACACAGTATGTTAAACTTTGAACCTTCTTACTGTGGGATTTTGGCCTTTCACTCTTTGACCTGTTGTCAAATAATCTGAGTTACTAAAATGCTGCCAGTTAAATAGCTAGCCATTATTCATTACAAGAACAGGTCTTTCTAAGGTTTTCAGGTCTGGTTAACATTTGTGCAAGATGAACAGTCCATTTGAAAATGATTGATTGGCAAACAATCTGAAACTTTACATAGAATTTGAGTTGGTAAGGAAACCAAGCTTTGAGAGCCAAGGCAGGCAATCTTTGCAACCCTGGGATTTCTGTAGTGAATCTGTCTTCTTCAGTCTGCATGCCTCACCCAACTCAGAAGTTAGAACTTCTTTAGAGGTTTTGCATTGTTAGTGACAGGAGATCTCAAATGTTTACTCTTTAGAAAAATCCACTGATCTCCTTGGACCACTCATCTTCAATTTGAAAGTGAAAGCAGTTTATGTGATAAAGCACATTTCTGACTTTGTAAGGGAGCTGGTTCAATTGTCATTACCAAATTATTTGTTCATTGACACTTATATAATGGTGGCAAAATTTTACATGGAAAGTTTTGGGGGCAAAGAGAGACTATAAAATCACATATAAAAGCTATTTAACCAGTGAAAGGTCAATTTAATCCTCTTCACTTTTAAGTTTCTCTTTTCTTTCCTTTTCGTCATACTTAAGAGTAATTTGGCTGAGAAACTTGGCTCATGTGATTGTGGAGAGAGTTTACCCTGCATGAAACCCAACGCATACTGACCAGAGACAACTTCTTTTGTCTGAGAGCTTTTCTTTAGAAAAGAAAAATTGGTTTCTTAACTACTTTTAAAGGTTGCTTTGATAAGTTTCTTTGTGTCATTGTATCATTCACTTGGAGTTGAAGGTTTTTCACCCAGCCCTTATTATAGATGACCTAACATTTTACTCCAAAGCTCATGCCAGACCCCCTTTTAGCTTTTAGTTCCTGGCTATGCTGCTGTCATTTCCTATCTCCCTCCTTCCTGAATTTACCTAAACTGAAGTCCCAGGCTTTTGTTGAAAAGCTTTTCTCTTTTCCGCTCTTGTGTGCCCCCATGTCACATTATCTGCAAAAGGTTGCAAGCGACTTCCTTTCACTGCGGACACAGGAAGGGGAAATGAAGACCGGAGAAGTTACTGATTTGATTCTAGTGGTCAAGGGTGTGGGGTGGGCTGGTGTGCATTTCTCAATAGCTGTGTGCTTTTCTTTGTGGGCCTGGCCTGGCTATTGTGTTGGGAAGGCTTTTAATAGAAGCATTGACTAAATGGCAATGCAGGGATGGAAAAGACTTGATAAAAAATGATAGGTGTGCCTATGCCCAAATATACACTTGTAAATACTGACTCTTGCATGTAAGTATTATCACTTTTATTATGTTAAATCCTTGCAATATTTCCTTTAAATCTATATCATCACCATTGCTTTACAAGTGAAGAAGCTGAGGCTTAGAGAGGAGTCATAAGTGCCTAAGATCACATAGCAGTAAGCCACTAGCCAACATATATGCCTGACCCAGCCTTTTCAGTCTCATGCTACTTTCACATAACAGAGTACAGAAGAAATCAAACTTTCTGTCAAGGATAACTTTTCCCACTCAAAGGGCAGCAAGATTATCTCTCGAACTTAAATTATTCCCTTCCAGTTCCACAATCTTATCAATGTCACTGTTTCCTTTCAGCCCTCATGATGCTTGCAGATCTTCCCCTCCCAAACTGTATCTCCACCAGTCCTCTCATCTCTATAATTAGACTTCTCTGCTCTTCCATCTCTTCAGGGCTTATGGCAGCCTTGTGGCTCTTCCTTGCATTTTATGGTGATTGCCAATGAGACCCTAGGTCCACATAGCAGGCAGGACTACAGCTCTACATATAGCCAAACCAGAGAGCTTATGTTTCTCAAGACAAATAAGAGGGTTGTAGCGAGAGTCCTGGAGTAGATTAATAAATACACAGATACCTGTGGTTTCTTATTGTCATCATTCCTTATATATCAGAAACAACATGGTAATACAACAAAGCTACTACTTGGGAGGGTTTAGTAATCAAGTGTGGAGGAAAGAAAGAAATTAAGCACTGTGAAATGGAATCATAACAAACTCAGAACCTACTATCAGTCAGGAGATGCAATTCCTGAGCATTCTCTGCAGCCAAGTCCAGACTCTGGAGACCAAAAGACAAGAAAAAGAAAAAGAAAGGTATGGGAGTCAGCTAAGTGGAGAAGACAGTGAAGGCACAGAAAAATAATCTTTGTATTACTGTAAGTGTAGAACAACTCTTCTTTGATCAGTCAAAGATACAAAGAGAAAATTGAATGAGGAAGAGAGAATTTAAGTAGGTGGAATGAGAGAAACACTCAGGGTTTCTGACTGTAGGTCTAACACAACTTCTCGACCTCAACCAGAGCTGCACATAAGACCACAGAAAGTTCTCTAAAAGTCAAAATCATTGCTATGGAGTTGGAACAGATATGTAGCTGACCATCCAGCAAGATTTTAGAGGCTGTGAAGCTCACAGGAGGATATTGCCTATCTTTTTTTCAGTGGAGCAGCTGGTGGATTTGAACAGCCTGCCTTTGACTTGGAAGCACAATTCTTTGCCCACTAGGCTTTCAAAGGATAAAATGAGAATGAAATATAATTGAGGTAGCCAGAGAGAATATTTCAGAAATACTACTCAAGCAATGGCCCAGTGGCCTTATTTTCAAGTTAAGGAATAACACACTTTTTAAAAAATGTAAATGCATCTGACACCAGCTTGGTAGGAACAAGAGTAGGTTATCTGCTCCCCTGAAGATTACAACTGAGAAAACCAGATCAAGTAGATCAACTCCATCCTCCAAAACCCCATGACTCTAAAAACATTGCTGGTACCTAGTAAAAACAACACATACATCTGAAATACTAAAAAGGCATTGCTCTTCTAAGCTAAACTGTAGTCACACCTTAGACACCATTTATGTTATTTTCATGTCCTGGCCCTCGCCCTTACCTTTGTTTGTGTGTAGGTGGGTTTGTTTTTAAACATGTTGTTTGACTAT
>NW_006399954.1:4319726-4331330 GCF_000299155.1 Elephantulus edwardii
TATATAATAACTTAGGAAAATATAAAGAGTAAAAATGAGTTATCTATGAAAGGAAATATAACAATTTACTTCTAGTAAATGGGTCATCTGGCAAGATCGAGGTAGTGAAAATAACTAAGATGCTGAGTTAGCAACTGAAAGGATGAAGTTTGAGTACCCCCAGAGGTACCACAGAAGAAAGGGCTCGAGATCCACTTCTGAAAAACTCTGTAGAACACAATTCTACCCAGACTTGGGGATTTCTAAGTCGATGTTGACTCAATAGAAACTGTTTATTCATTTTATTTTGGTTCTATTTGCTTCTTAAACGGGGAAATGAGAGGTGGTGGGGATTGAATTTGGGCTAATCCAGTTGTAAACACAGGTTTGTTTCCTCAATATGAGAAAACCTCCAGGAAAATGATGTAATTACTCTGAGCTCCCATATTTCCAGTACAAAAGGGAGCTATTAGAAGCACATATAAAGGAGAATTGCCTGTGAGAATCAAAGTATAAAAGTCAAGCATCATGTCTGGCCTGGCAGCAAACTTGAAAGGTTTGTTTAAGTGGCGCAATCTCTGGGGAAGGAGATTATACTTGGTAAATCATATGGTCTTTAAAAAATAAGAATTATTCCTTGAGATAAATCAGCATAGACATAGTAACTTTGATAATGGATTCAAACACAGCAGGACTAAGAGAAAACCCAAGACTAGAGAGTGTCTCATTTTTTACATATAGAATAACGAATGATGAGTAAGAAAACACCCAATCAATACCAGCAGATAATTACAATATATTGTTAGTTGCTACATGCTAAATAACCTTTTACTCACTGTAGGCAAGTCAGTCAATAATCAGAACTCATAATGTTTTCCCTGAAGTTGGATTTGCATACACATAGCAGTTAAATCCAAGCCACAGTAATACTTACTAATTGTTACATGAAAACTATATATAATGAGTTAAGAAAAATTATGGAGAAATGAGTTCAGGATTCCAAGTTGGGATCTCATCTCTGTAAATAATTCTCTGCTTCATCGTAGTTCTTTTTCTTCTGCTCACCATACAACAAGCAGTTAATAGAGTGCTTATAGGTCAGCTAGATTACATGAAATTCTAAAATTTTATAGAAGAGCTCTGGTGAATAAGACATTGTATTATCCAAAACCTCTCCAAAGTACTAAAGAGCAATGATGCCAGTTTAAAGACTAAGGTGCAACTGATCCAAGTCATGCTATTTTCAGTTATTTCATGTGCATCTGAAAGTTGGATAGAGAATCAATGATGTTTAATGGCAGTATTGGAAAAAAACTACTGGATACTTTTAACCGTAGACTGCCCAAAGAACAAAATATTTGTCTTGATGGAAATGTAACAATAGTGATCTTTACAGGCAAGGATGATGACATTTTATCTCCCATACTTTGAGCATGTTTTAGGAAGGTCTAGTACTTGGAAAAGAGCATCATGCTGGAAAAGTGCAGGGTAAGAGAATGAGAGGAAGCCCTTCAACAAGCAGGATTGGCACAGTGACTATAACAATGAGCTTGAGCCTATCAGATATTATGAGGATGGTACAGACAAGGCAAGGTTTAGATCTGTTATTTATAAGGTGACATTAGCAGCAGGCTTTCCCAATGCAACATTTCTTTTGAATTTTTTGACTGATGGTACCATAGATGTTGATTGGGTATCAAAGTAGAACAAAATGGCTGACAATCTCAATCTATCATGATATTGATCCACTGGTGAGAATTTTTGCTTTTTGATGTTAAGATGCAATCCATCTAGAAGACTTTACTCTCTGATTTTTCTACAGTAAATGATTCAAGCAAGCAAGCAAGATTGTGTAATCTCCATAAAACATGTTTCTGATGTTTTTCTTTTTTCAAATACCATGTTTTTATTCATATATAGTCCAGCTTCTCCAATGACTTGCTCAGTATACAGACTAAATAGGTTTGAAGAACAGATACAAGCTTGACATACTTTTCCGATTTTAAATTATGCAGTGTTCCCTAGTTCTGTTCATATAACGGCATTCTGATCTATGCATAGGATTTGTATGACCATAATTAAGTATTTTGAGACTCTTATCTTTTTCAATGTTATCTGTGATTTCTTATGACCACTGCTATGACTATTTGTTTTGTTCGGATGTTATGATATTTACATAGTAAAATAAGCCATCATTTGTTGCAATCAAATGTACTTTCATAGATAACAAAATAAAAATAAATATCTTTCTGGTATTCTTTGTTTTGAGGCAAGATGTATCTGATATCAACAACAAAATTCTTTATTCCATGGTCATTTTTGAAGCCACCATTAATTTTTGACAGTTTCATATTAGCATATCATTATAGCCATTGTTTTAATCTCTGGTGAGGCTGGCTAGCCTAGGCTTTTTTGAGGTCAGCAGAAGCTTTACCCCATACTTGGTACTCCAATTCTTGACAAACTCTGATAGCACCCTAGACTAGAAAAGGTGCTACCTATTACCCTGGTTCATGTCTTGGGGCTTTGGTCATTGAAAAGCAAATATTCTCAATTCAAACCATATAGCATTTCTTTGTTCTGTCCAGATGGAATGAGGTGTTGTTCATAGCATATCAAAACCAGAATGAAACCTAAGACTTAAAATATGTGAAATACAATTAAAATTGTATCTTAATATTATAAATTAAGATACAATCATACAGTATCATACAAACATTGAACTAATATGTAAGAATGAAAAAAAATGAAAAAGAGTTTTTACATATTAAACTAGTCAATGCATAAGAACAACAACAAAAAAGGGCGTGGTAAGAGGGAGGAAGGAACGAGAGGTGACTAGAAGGCTGAGGTTGGTGTCAAGGGAGGAGACAGAGTTAGAAGAGGTTAATGGGGTTTTTGGATATGTGAAAAAATAGATCTGGATAGGTGGTAGCTAATTGTATAAAGTACAGGATATATGAGGGATTATATGGGGTACAATGTGCATGAATAAAGAACACTGTATACGGGTGGGTATATGCAAATTAATTTTAAAAATTGGAGAGTGGTAGTAAAAAGGTACACTATGAAAGAATACTGTATATTGTAGAATTTGAAAGCTTTTGATTCTGCCTTTGGCCAGCAGTTGATCAGCAGTATTAAAAGGGGAGATCTGCCCTAGAGAAACACTTGTTCAAAGAAGAATCTGATGGTTAGTGTTGGGTCCTGGTCAAAGGGAAAGTTTTATTCAGTATTCTCAGGAGATTTGGATTTGTGGAGCCACAGTGAACTTTTAATTAAAAAGATTGACTTTTGAAAGAAGGTCAAGCAGTAAAAAAGAGAAGAAGAAAAGAAAAGAGAAAAAAAAAAAGGAAAAGACTGTTTTTTCAAAACTGAGACAAGCGGTTTGGCTTCTGAGACAGGGTAGAGCTGGTGCCTGTAAGAGCCCACTTCCAACCCTTGAGGCTGGAATAGGCTCACTCATAGAGATCACTTGGATCCAGAGGCGTGGAAGTGAGAGGAGTACAACAATGGAGAGAGAAATAGGCTGACCTTGGACATGTTCCCTCAGCACTGCCCACCTAGCTTGCACAGATGTGAGGATGATAATGTTGACTTGAGGACCAGGGAGTCAGGGGAACTCCTGGCTTATTGACTTGGCCCCATGTGGGAGGTAAGGCTGAGTGAAGATACCAATAATTTCGGAATGCAGATAGAAGTATGGACTTCCAAGCTTGCTCATTTGAACCTAGTCATGGATGACTGGGGCTGAGTAGAACAGAACCCAACCAGATGAAGAGACAATGATCTGAGCTATGAGCTACGGTGGATTCCTACAACCTGATGGCTTGTTCTGGACTGAACTTTGCTTATGGAGAGAGATGCGCAAAGTTTCCAAGTTGACCAGAGGATTCCTCAGAGAAAGGGATATCTTTGTTTGATCAGAATACTGGTTTGCTAGGCATGGGCAAATCAGAAATTGGCTACCTAAAAGGGAAATATTAAGGCAAAAATTAATTGGCTTAAACATTTTCATGAATACAGTTATTAGTAAGATGCTTGTCAAGGGGAAAATTTTTCACAATATACATAAACAAACTGGAAG
Source organism: Elephantulus edwardii (assembly GCF_000299155.1). Classification (NCBI taxonomy): domain Eukaryota; kingdom Metazoa; phylum Chordata; class Mammalia; order Macroscelidea; family Macroscelididae; genus Elephantulus; species Elephantulus edwardii. Next base: position 4,323,793 of record NW_006399954.1, read on the forward strand.
CAGGAGTGGCATCCACTTCCATAAAAATAACTTGCCTCCAGAAACCCTGTGAACCTAGAGCAAGGATGAAAGTCACTTAAGTGTCAAGGACTTTCGTTCATAGGGTTACTATGAGTCGCCTACAACTCAATGGCACTTAACAACAACAACAACAACATAAACAAAATAAAATGTAAATAAAAGGTTACATAAAACACATATGTGCATGAAACACAATGTATAAGAATGGTAAATAGATACAAAAGAATGAAAATTTGTTTTATAAAGACTATTTTTCATACCTTATTGCCATCAAGGTGGCACTGACTCATAAAGATCAGGCAGTAATCTAGAGGCTATTGTAGGCTTGCATATAAAAAACTATAGGTTAGGTGACTTAAAGAATAGAGTGGAGAAGAGGAGCTAATTCTATACAAATATCTCTATATATTCTTAAGGTAGAACACACCCTAAGGAAACCTCTTCTACAATGGATTAATTAATTACATCTCATGATAGATGATGATGATTACATTGTTGTTGTTATGTGACATCGAGTAGCCTGCCACGTATCTATGTGCAACAGCCCTAGACCCTGCTCTATCCCTTGCCAATCTTATTGACTTTGACACACCTATCCCCCATTACCCCAGTGACTGAATCAATCCATGATTGTATCACACTGTGGAAAGCAAAAATCTGTTCTTCTTGTTGTTATTGTTATGTGCCATTGAATCACCTGTGACTTGATATACAATTTCATGCTCATGTGAAGCAACCCTCAGAAGAGAGCAAGAGAACATTGCATGTTCCAAGCACTGCATGAAAAGAATGTGTCAGGGATGTATTCTGTCTTCAAACCTTGACAATCTATATGTGGACCAGATCATTTGGGAATATGGACTTTATGAGAAGGAATGTGGCATTAGTACTGGAGGAAGACTTGTCAACAGGTTGCTCAGATGACACAACCTTGCTTGAATAATTTATGATTCACACAGTCAAAAGCCTACTTCGCGTGTGTGTGTGTGTGTGTGTGTGTGTGTGTGTGTGTGTGTGTTTCCAAATTATAGTTGAACACAGATATGTGTGTATCTCAGTGGTATATATTCCTACAGAATTCTAAGACAAGTTATGATATAAGAATATCTTTATGGAGGACAAAGTTCAAACTATAAGGCATCTCTTATGTTTTCTAAGACAACACATTAATCCCCTCCCTCAGGACGCTTGATCATGTATTTAGTTATTTAGTATTATCTCTTTCGAAAATCTTCCTTTATTCCTGAAGCTCTCAAACAAGTAAAATTCTTTAACACCATTTTCCTTTACAAAACTGATTCCATGTTTGTGAAATATTCTTTATACCATTTTTAGAAAAATTATCCTTCTTAGTTTCTTGTATGATTCTTTCTTAAGCATGTTACCAGCTTAGAGGATTGTGTCTTTCTACAAAGACATCATGCTTGAGAAGGTAGAGGGACAGTGAAGGAGAGGAAGACTCTTAAACAGTTGGATTGACACAGTGACTCAGCAATGTACTTGAGTGTGCCAGAGATTGTGAGGATGGCACAGGATAGGACAGGGTTCAGATCAGGTCTTCGTAGGGTTGCTATGAGTCACAGTCAACTCAATGACAACAAATATTTCCACAGAACAGTTTTTACAACACTTTAAAAAAATATAGTTAAATCTCTTACACCCCATTAAAAGAGTTTATTTGTTGTTAGCTTCTAACCCTGTACCCTGATTTTAAATATCTGCAAAATCAAAGAGGCTATTTTCATGATTCTTGGAAATTCTTATTTGCAGTAGCAAATAAAATATTGTACCTGGGTAGTGCAACTGACTCAAGGTTGAAGGCCCAAGTCCCTACAGAGGTGCCTCAGAAAAATAGCCTAATCTGTATAGCTATTGAATACTTGTTGAAGCACAATTAGACCTTGATGCATCTTGGATCTAATTAACTCGACAGAAACTTATTTTAATATAATGTTAGAGAAATAAGACAATAGCCGAAGAACGCTTAAAAGAATGATTGATTTTGAGGACTGAAAAAAAAAAATACATCAGAGATACCCTGCTGCAAGAACATCATCTTTCTGATGGAAAAGGTGACTATGAGAAATGATACAAGGTTCCACTTACAGAGTTAGTAAAAGAACCAAGAGTGATGTCATGGCCCCGAGATCCTGCTGAGAACTCTGCTTATCAGAAAAATGATATGTGAGCTGAGGCAGATTTCTGATTTTCTATTTTACAGACAAAACAAATTCTCCAATGTATTTCAACTCTCTTAATATTTGGGATAGATAATAGTTTCACTTTAATAAAAAATCCACTTTACTACTGATATTATAAGCTTGAGCGGTCCTGTTTCAAAGAGCTCACATAAGATTTTAGAGATAGTCAACATGTGGCATTCAAATGGCATTGCAGGCTCACATTTTGTTCTATAATCTCGCCTTCTGCTCCTGCTCTATCTCTTTTGTGTATGAAATCCTGTTGCACACTACAGCCTACTGTTGAGCTGGTTGACAGAACATAATTGAATCAAACCTTGGGAGTAATAGATTCAACCCTGGGAACCTTCCAGTATATTCTAGCAGCTACTAGTGAGGCTTAGACTACACATGCCTCGCAGGAATTTCTCTAGGATATTGTTTAAGAAAAAAAATGTTTGTAAAAATTACCTACTGTGAAAATCTAACAACAGTTAGTGGTTTCTCATACAACTTGTGTGAGCGTTGCAAAATTCTCTGAAGAGAAAGCAGTGACAGACAAGCAGAGACCTGCTGGGTGAAATGGGTCCCTGAAGAACATGGACAAAGCTCAGTCCATTAAACAAGCTTTAGAAAAAAGCTAGACCCCATGATGAGATTGTTAATGTACCTGGGGAAATGGCAGGAAAGTTATTTTCCAAGAGCTGAGTAAAAGAGACATAATGCAAAAACAAAATTCAATATGAAGTGACATGAAAAAAATTCCAAGTTGAACAGACATAAATACTAAATAAATCAAAATATCCTAAAGCAGATCTAATGTAATGTAATAATGCTGGGCCAGTTTACACAAATCAAGTAAAAATAAGTACTGTAGAAATTAGAGGTTATTTCTGTTCGAGTCCACTTAAAACAGAACTCTCTATATTGGTTTAAGTTGGTATAAATTTGTGTCAATATTTTTTTATGCAAGCTGTCAATACATTAGAAAAATTAAGAAATATTCACACCATTTAATCTAAAAATATGGTACCATATTCATATTTTCACTAAAAATTTAAGCACAAGCATATTTTTCCATCTATTTAGTATAAAACTGACATACCTACTTTAACAATGTTATTATTATTAAAGATGTGAAGATGACACAGGATCAGGCAAGATTCACATCTATTGTTCATAGGGTATATAAGGGTTGAAGTTGACACAATGATGCCTAACAACAACCACCTTATTATTTATATAGCACATTTTACAATCAGAAAAAGATTTAGTCACCCATAATTCTGAGCAAGGGAGCTCTAGTGCCTTAATGGGAAAGGAGTTTTTCCGCCAATCCAAAGGCAGACAGTTCTAATCCATCAACTGTCCTGCAGGAGAAAGATGAACAATCTTCCTTTCATGAGAATCACAGTCTATGATAATTTTCTAGAGGTTTAGCTACAAGTTGGTTCCTTTTCAAAATCAATGTTAAAAATTTCCCTAGCAAAAATCCCCCAAATTATGCTATCTGGTACATTATATTAATTTCAACAAATATTATAAAAGTGCATGTAATTTTTATAAGTTACAGAAGACTTTCTTTTCTTTTTCTCATTTTTTTCTAGATAAATGGCTCATAAAAAAAAATTAAAGGGATTTATTTTTGTTCCTCCCCCTGCTTGCTAACACACAAGCAGTCCCACCCAGTGTAAGATGAATCCCAGCCTCCATGAAGACCCTTCTGGATGTCCCAGACCAATTCCACCACAATCCTATTTGTTATTGCTCCTTCCTCTGCTTGCTGACACACAGGTACTATGCAGGAGGGGATCAACAATATACAGAATGCTGACAAGACATTACCCTTACGTATCACAAAATTGTGACAAAGACGAACCTGGCCTTGCTATTCCACAGATCAAGGAGCTCCACAAAGGACAATTGTGAACTTTAAAGGAGGTGAGCACAAGCTTGGAAGATCACCACCAACCTACATGTGAGAACTGAAAGGGTGGCAAGAATCAGGTAGAGCCTTGTCCCTTTGGTTCCAAACCATTCAGAGAGGGTACAGCTACTTTCTGGGGGAACATTATCTCTGGCTCCTGTGCTGCTCAGCTCCATTTAGGACAATTTCAAATTTCAGAAGGGGTAGGCAGAAATTAGGTGATATTCATGCAGTGCTGTAGTGCATGAATTTCTTTCCAAGCAAAGTTGAAGGACCTTAGGAAAGGGGAGCTTTCCAATTCCACAGGCCTAGAAAAGACTCCTGGGATGGTAAGTTGCACTCCCTTTAAAGGAAACACTTTAAGTCAGCAACTAATAAATAACAACATAAAGATAAATAAATGCAACTACCTCTGCAGATACAATAGAAACAGACCAACACCTATCTAGAAAAAACCTGGCATAATATTAAGAAAGTGGCAGGCAGCTTCAAATATTGTGAAAAAAACAAAATAAGCCTTCTCCTTAAGGAAAACAGTGCTTATTGTAAACCCAATGAATACTCTAGAGACGGAGAGACAAAAGAAATATGTTGATCTGGAGTCATATGAACAGCTACAGAAGAATGTATAAATAATAGAAGATTGGAAATTATCAATAAAGTGAGTAACCCAGAGGCAGGGAACCAGAAGAATTACGTGGAGATAGAGTTATTTGAACAGTTACTGAAGAAATTGCAGAAGATAGAAGAAAAAAATAATTCTATGAACTAAAAGGTGGAAGAAATTAAAAAATAAGTACAAGGCAAAGAGGCTACAGTCAACATTGTATAGAAATGCATGAAAATGCAATCCAGAATATCAAGACTGAAATAGCAGTTTACAACATGTTAAAGGAATGAAAAAAGCAGAAAAGAAGAAATGGTACAGAGAGTTAGTAAGCCAGAAGATAAAAACCTTAATGGAAGCATTTTGTTGTTGTTATTTGGTCAGAACTGACCCATGGCTGACCCTCCAAGGGGTTTTCAGAGGCAGTAATCACACAGGAAGAGATTGAAGAAGATACAGAAGAACAATGAAGAAAACATTAGAATTATGTGGGATGCATCAGAAAGAATGACAACTTTATGACCAGAATTTCAGAACGATAAGGGAAATGGAATGCCCTGAGAAACTAGTGGAAGAAATAGTAGAAGAAAACTTTTCAGGTATTCTGGAGAAGGTACTTCCTATTGCTATATATATATATATATATATATATATATATAATGAGTAAGCCAATCTATCTTGAAGAAAACACAACCTGATACTTTTCAGAGGAGATTGTCTATTGTCTATTTGTCTCTTGTGGAGCAGCAGGTGAATTAGAACTCTATACCTTTGGGTTGACGGCAAAATTTCTTATCACTAAGGTGGCCTAGAGGAAAGAAGCTGTGCTGCAATTCCAAAGACATGTGGTTTGAGACTACTAGCTGCTCTATGGGAAAAGAATGAACAATCTCTTCCCATGTGATTAATTGACTCTGAAAACGCACTGGAGGACCAGGTCAGTTCTGACTTGACAGTACACAACAACAAGCCACAAAGCTAACATAATTAGCTCTGTGCTAGGAAGTGGTTAAGATAGCAAAAAATATTCCAGCTTCAAATCTACCTTTTTTTTTCTTATAATGTTCCTGTAGAAACTGTGTGCCCCTGAATATAATATGCATAGAGCACACAGGAAACTAACTTGCAAGAGATCTGAGCAGTTTGTAAAAACTGTATAACATATGCATTATTTGTGGAAAAATGTGGTATATTTTTGTTACCAAGGGAACTATTTTTCGTGTCCAGATCTTGCCTGCATAATCTTTACAAGATAATGTTCTTTTCTTCCCATATCCCAAGGTATTTTGATTCTAGTGAATTTCTTGTCATGGGCCTGATACAATAACTGCTACTTAACAGTGTTCATAAAGAAAACACAGCATCTAGTCAGTCAGCAGTTTCAAAGGAAATATATTCAATTAATTTAATGCACAACAAAGTTAAAATTCAAGGAGTAAAACTGCTCCAAAATATATTTTTTTAAAACGTAGTTCAACTGTCATATTTTCCTAACTATAAAAGTTAAAAGTAACATTTTTTCATCTATTCATTTGTATGAAGGGCCATTCTTTTTCTTCTTCTTCATTTAACTACTGTCCATTTTTGTCCCTTTTCTACAACCATACCAATGTGACAATGCCAAATTCATAAAACTGACAGAAGTGACTTTTAAAAAGATATGCTTATTTATGTCAATGTAGTTTTTATTTACTAGCAGAATGCTGATTACCATTATAAAAAACCCATTGGAAGACTTCTAGGGAAGTCTTGTGTAATGGAACTTTCGCAATGATGCAATGTTCTGTGTCTACAGTCTCCCTTATGATAATCGTTAGCCAAACAAGGATTGAGTTCTTGAAATGTGACTGGTGTGACAAGACATTGAATTTTTATTATAGTCTTAGATTTTGGCTTTGGGGGATTTCTTTTTTATGCTGCTATAGTACAAAATCTTAAGAAAATGACTTTAAAGAACAGAAGTGTGGGGGGGTTTTTCCATAACTTGGGGAGCTAAAAGTCCAAGTCAGGGTCCTGTTGTTGTTGTTAAATGCAATTGAATTGAGAATGACTCATTGAGATCCTATGAAGAACACACCTGAACCCTGTCTTATACCATGCCATCTTCAATGTCTCTGACACATTTGAAGTCATTGCTACAGTCACTGTATCAGCCCATCTCTGGGAGTGGGGCAGGCAGTCACTCTGTCAGTCCATCTGTTTGGGGGTAATGTGTGTGGGGTGTTTCCTCCCTTATGCTGAGCCTTCACCTTTCCAAGCACGATGTCCTTTTAAACTGGACTCTATTGCCAAAGTAGGTGAGACAAAGTCTCTCCGTCCTTCTTCTGAGAGCATTACTAGCCAAGATAGACTTGTTTTCCTTTTGGAAGGCCATAGAATATTCAGTACTCTTCTCCAGCACCACAACTCAAAGGCAGCAGGGTTTTATTCACCCTTTCATTCTTGTTCATTATCCAGCTGTCTGATGCACAGCAAGCGATTGAAATGGCCATGGCTCAAATCAGGTGCAGCTTAGTCTTCAAATTGCCATTGTAACTCTTCAACATTTTTGATACATCCTAAGAGGAGATTTGCCCAATGTAATACATCTCCTGATATACTAACTTCTGGTCCTAAAGATGTTGTTAATGTAAGTAAGATGAAATCACTAACAATCCTTTTGCCATCTGTCATGATGTTGCCTATTGATTCAGTGTTGTTGTTGTTGTTATGTGCCGTCTAGTCGTTTGCGACTCATAGCGACCCTATGTACAACAGCCCTAAACCCTGCTTTATCCTGTGCCAATTGCACTGCCTCTGACAC
>NW_006399954.1:4333239-4340715 GCF_000299155.1 Elephantulus edwardii
ACCAACTACTCATATGCAAGTTCAAGGTGACGCTGAGGAAAATTAAACCGAATCCACAGGAGCCAAAATATGACTTTAATTTCATGCCACCTGAATTTCAGAATCATCTCAGGAACAGGTTTGAGGCCTTGAACACTAGTGAGCGAAGACCAGATGAGTTGTGGGAGGATGTTAAATATATTATTGATTCAGTGATGAGGACTTTCATTTTCTTGATTGTGAGATGTGATTCATATTGAAGATTGTACTCCTTAATCTTCCACAGCAAATATTTAAAGTTTTCTTCAATCTCATCAAGCAAGGTGTGTCATCTATGTAAATCAGGTGACTGATGAGTCTTATTCTGATCTTAATGCCATAATTCATCTTCATAAAGTCCAGCTTCACAACATACTTGCTCAACACACAGCATGAATGTCTCTACTGTAGGGAAACTTTGGTGGCCTAGTGATAGGAAGCTGAGATGCAGTCCCAAAGGCACATATACAACAACTGCTGTGCATAAAGATACACAATCTCCTTTCCTAAGATCAGGGTTATAGTCATGTTGATTGGATTCTCACCTGGTGTCTGTCCTCCCCAACCCTATGTGCTCACACACCTTATAGCTAATCTGCTTTTCTTATTGTTGCAATTTTTTGTTAGGTGCCCTGAGTCAGCTGCAAACCATAATGACAATGAGCAACAGATTGAATCCTTACCCTATGCTTCTCATCCTCATAATCTCCACTCATGCCCATTATTGTAAGCACTACCTGTAAGATAAAATATTCCATAATATGATTAATATTAACTTTCTGATGAAAATATTTTATGTAATTCTTCACAATTTGAATCCCTGTCTACATTATATGAACAATGTATGTCCTTTCAAACTAGTCCCATTTCCAGTGCTCAACAGATTCATGTGTCTAATGGCCACCTCATCAACAGGATAATCCCACCCAAATAAAAAAGCACTGAATTATCTTATTTATCATTAAATCTCTTACTCTCAGAATTGTGCATTTCCAAAATGTGACTTTAAGAAGTATAGATTTTGTGGTGTCCATTCTCTGTGATCATTTCTTACTCCAGATTTACAGTTAAACTCACAATGCCACAAAATATGTGTTATACTCTTTATAGTCGATATCCCTTTTAGAGTTAAGTCTACTTTCTTTTTACAAATGTCTGAGAAATATTAAGAATTTTCATGCATATTGTCAAATTCAGTGACTGAGCAGGAATCAGAAAAAAATAGAAGATAGTAAATATTGTAGTTTTTGAGGACATGTATCCCTCTGTCACAACTGCTAAACTGTTCCTGTAGGGCAAAAGCCGCTATGGACAATATGTGAGCAAATAGGCTCAGTGTGCTTGATAAATCTGATTACCATAAACAGTCAGCAGGCCAGATTTGGCCTAGGGAGCTGTATGTTGACAAACCTGCTTTAGGACTTTAAATTGTAAATTTACTTTGTCCTTAATACTTCTTACATAGTATAGCACACACTGATTTGACCCATACCTATGGCACCAATTCCTGTTCCTAGTGACCCTGCAAGACAGAGAATGACCCTGGAGGATTTCCAAGACCATAAACAGAAGCTGACTATTCACATCTTCCTCCTACAGAATGCCTGCTGGGTTCGAACAACCAACTTTTTGGTTAGCAGCCAAGTGATCAATCATTGCACCATCAGTCACTGTTGCCACATGATCAATTCAGAGCAGCATTCCCTCGAGATTCTGAGGCTGTGAATCTTGAAAATAATTTTCTTTGTCTACTTTCAATCAAATCACAAATAAATAAGTAAATGGAAAAAAAATCAAAGAGACCATGTCACTTTGATGATTAAAGTGTATCCAAATCAAGTCAGGGTCTATTCAATCACTACATATGCTGGATCATAAGAAAATTGACTAATTTCAGCTGTGATATTGGAAAAATAACACAAAAAACTTTGTCTTGACTGCCAGAATAATGAACACACCTGTTTGGGAGTAAGTACAGCCTATCTTAGACATATTATTTGTAAAGACAAAACAAGAGAAAAGGAAATCAACAGAATCGTATCTGGTAAAGCAGAGGTCAGAGATAACAAGAAACTTCTACATGAAAAGGATTAATGAGGTGGTTGCAGCAAAGGGGCCAAACAGACAGTTGTGGGAACAATTGCGGGTGAGGCACTGTTCTCTTTTGTTCTTCTTTTTTTTAATTTTTTGGTTAGATGTGTTCAAATTAGTAAATTGGTTCTGAATTATAGTGACTTTCTGTACAATAGAAACAACTCTACACAGAGCATTACTAGTTTTGTACCGTACCCGCAATCACTTGTGCTTGAACTAATTCTTGCAGCCACCACTTTATGTTACTATCAAACAAAGCAAACAACTCACTATGTTGATGTGCTTCTGACATTTCACTAGATTTCCTTGTTTGTAAATCTTTACAAGGAGGAATCTGTCCATCGTTCCCCAGAGAAGTGGATTATGGCATTGAACAGCTCACCTTTTGGTTAGTAGCCCAACACTTTAAAAGCACACCATGCAATACTACCCAGCATGTAAGAGCAGTAACTCTGTAAATGATTACACAACTTGGGAGGGACTGGATAGCATTATGCTGAGTGAACTCAGTTAGTCCCACAAGGATAAATACTGTATAAAACCATTATTGTAGCATGGGTATAAGAATCCAAGAGGGGTGGGAGAGGGTGAAAGCAAAGGGAGGAGGATATGCAAAGGGAGGGAAGATTAAGCATGGGGTTGTTTAATTTGATGGGGGGCAAAGAGAGGAAAATTGAAAGTATCTGATTTTGAAAACAATGTATTCAAATTGTGTAAACCAGTATAAAATTATTTTAAAAACCCCACAAAAAAAACTATGCCACTTTGTTGATTAATTGGAGTTGATTTAAGGGTGATTAACAACAACAACAACAACAAAAGTTATTTAAATAGTTTCCTGAAATCTCAGAAATTCCACTAAGACTTTAAATAAGTGTATTGTTGGTGCAAATGCTCTAACAGTGACCTGTGTACACTGGAAAAATGTTCTCATACCCTAGTCGAAAGAAGTTGTGCTGTCAATCCAAAGAGACAGAATTTGAATCCACCAGCTACTCAATGGAAGAAAGATGAACAATCTCCTCTTGTGTAATTTACAACTTCTGAGAATCTTTCAGAGTGCCAGGTATGACTCAAGGCCCTTAACAAAAAAAAAATGTACAAAAGAATAGGGTACTACCCAATCCTGTGCCATTTTCACTTCATAGCCCATTGTTACAGCCCCTCTGCCATTCCAGCTGATTGAAAATGGTAGCATTTAAATTGGATGCTTATCACGGCTTTGTTCACAATAGCAAAGAGTTGGAAACAACCTAAGTGCTTATCAACAAACGAATGGATAGAGAAGGTCTGGTATATTCACACAATGGAACACTACACTGCATTGAAAAACAAACACATGAAATGTTATTCAAAATGGGTGACCCTGGAGGACATTATGCTGAGTAAAATATCCCAGTCATAAAAGGACAAATACTGCATAGTTCCACTGTTGTAAAATGGGGCTGACATCGGGGTTGAGAGGAGACTGAGACTGCATAAATTATGTATACTGAATTGAAACAGATGGGAGAGAGAACTGTTTAAAAGGGATATATGATTAGGTATTATTGTCATGAAATGAATCCAGAATGAAGGCTGAATAGTGGAGTGGACTTGGGGTAGGGATTGTATAAAAATTATATATATATTTGTTGTTATTATATGCCAAATGAAAGTGAGCCAATGAACAATAACCCTTAACCAGTAAGCCAATCTTACTGTCTCTGACATACCTGTCCCCATAGTTAATTCATCTCATCTTGACTCTTCCTCTCCTGTACTGACACCAGGACTAGTCCCTCCTGGCAACATGCCGAAATTATATGAGACAAGTTTCAAAATCTTTGTATTGATTTTACCCTCTCCAGAATAGACCAGTTTGTTCTTTTGGCAGTCCATAGTATATTCAATACTTTTCTCCAGCAAGAAACTAAAAAAGATCAATTCTTCTTCTGTCATCCTCAGTCTCCGTCCAGCTCTCAAGTGCATGTCAAATGACTGAGGACGATGAGTGATTTGGATCAGAGATAGATAGATAGATCTAGATAGATAGATAGATAGATAGATAGATAGATAGATAGATAGATAGATAGATAGATAGATAGATATCACAGCTTTAAAAGCACATGACAATAATAAAATAGAAAATATGTGTGCTTTTTGAGAACTACCAACTATAAAGAAGAGACGTTTAATGTTCCAATAATGTAAGAGAGGCAATTAATTTATTTTAAAAAGTATAGTAAATGAAATAGTACATATTGTTGTTGTTGTTGTTATATGCCACTGAGTAGAGTTCAGAGACCCTATAAACAGCATATCTGAACCTAGTCCTATCCTGCTATATCCTTATCGTCTCTGACCTATATTTTTCACATTATCTCTGACATACTTGAGCCCATTGTTGCAGTTGCTATGTCAGTCCATCCCATTGAGGGTCTTCTTTTTCTCTGACCTACCACCATTTCTAGCACAAATTCCCTTCCCAAGTCCCCTTCTAGCAACAGGTCTGTGAATTGAAGCTTTGTCATCCTTGCCTCCAAGGAGCACTCTGGCTGTACTTTTCCAAGACATATCTGTTTGTTCTTTTTGGCAGTCCATCTCACAGATTTGGGGCATGTTGTCAGGGGGAGCCAGCCCTTGAAGAAGGACATCATGCTTGGAAAGGTCAGTGTAAGAGAGGTCAGGCTGAGATGGATTGGCACAATTACTGCAGCAGTGAGCAGCAAAGGAGTGAGGTGTGTTGGAGAGGGTAAGTTTGACTCAGGATAGGGCAGAGGTCGGAGTCGACTTGAAAGCACATAGCAACAAAAAGACAACATAATAATAGATAAGTCCTGAATGGTCAATGGCTAATTACAATAAAATCCATTACTAAGTCATAAAGTTGGAATTCTCATGGCCTAGTAGTAAAGAGCTGTGTTGTTAATCCAACCCCAGGTGGTCTGAATCCACCACCTGCTACCTGGGAGCTTCCTACTCCCAGTCTGCTCCTGTGCTATTTACTGCCTCTAAGTGTGAGCTATAAGTCAGGCCTGACTTATATGTGTAATACGTGCTTCGCCAGGGCCTGCAGAAAGTTCTTCTACACTTAGTCACTCAGCGGCTCAAGCCGACATAGTTTCTGCCATTAAGGCTGTGCCATTTGAAAAACAAAAACCTCCAAAGTCAGCTTGGAAGGGGGAAAAAAAGCAGGATAATCTTCTTGCTGTTTTTCTTTAAAGTAAAAACCAGCAGGTTTTCCAATGGAATAGGAACCCTGTCTCACACGCTCTAGTTATAATATAGTCACTTGGCACCAGTAAAGTACAAAGGATAATGGGAACTCTCTTTGTAGAAAACAATAAAACAGAACGTTGCTTTGGTTTTAAGTGACAGAATTGATGAGGAAAGGATTCACTTACAACGTATGACAATACGTAACCACACTTGCTGTATAGCCTTTGCCCGACTCATCATCACAGTTTTAGGGCACCTTTCCCATTTTTTCTGTTGTTTTAAGGCTAGAGGGTAAGATAGTTGCTGTGACTAGATTACAGGGCCATCAAATGTGATCTTTGACTCTTTTTACCCCACCAGCAACTCCTGACCTGTAATGTTCAGATATCTACAGATTTGAAAGGACAGCAAGAGGAGTCCAAGGGCTATTTCTAATATTTCAAAGAACCTAATTGAAATTGTCCATTTACCTAGAAGCAAGATGAGCATAATAGCACAAATGTTCTGTTTTGGACTGGAGGGGAATCTACTCAGTGAAGTACTAGCACTGGCCCCCCTTAGGGCCTGAGCACTGACCAGCAGTTATATAGATGCTCTTTTTGATTATTTCAAAAACGAAAAATAATGGCCAGAGTTGTCCAAAGTGTTCTGCTCACATTTCCTCTGCCATGTGCTCTTATCAGAATCAATAGTACATGCTTCATGAGCTTGATAAAGGGGGAGAAGGGGAAGACATAATGACAACCAGTGATAACAACTATGCTTCTTTACTTCTGTACAACATTTTTTAACGTTGAAAAAGTAGCTTTAATATACTTAAAATTGTTAAAGTAGCAAATTTTGTTATGTTGTTTTTTTTTTAAATTTAGGTTGTTTATTTTTCATTTCAATGAACATCTACAGAGATTTTGGGATTCCATTCATTCATTGTTGCACCCTTCTCCCCGCACAAACCCCTCCCCCCTCCCCCCCCATTTGTACCAATGAGGGAGTTTTTCTTTTGCGTTTCTGTACAACATTTAAGGATAACTTTATAAATTCTGTATTAGTGCTATTTCTGGTAACGTCAATGGCCTTTTACTAAGAAATTCCTCTTACCTACCCTTAAATCCAAGGACCACTAGAACAAGACCGTTTTTAGGTAACAGAGCTTAAAATGATCTTGAAATGTACGTTTCTTTTATCTCCTGAACCAGTCAAGATACAGAATTAATGTAGGTATTTAGCTTGGGCTTGAAAATAAAAGCATGGAAGCAAGTTACTGTTTTCATAATGTTGTTCACCTAAATTCTAAGACCAAAAGTTAAAAAAAAAAAATGGAGTTGGCAATTGGACAAATAAAAGTAAGGTTATTAAAAAAAAGAAAAATGTGCTATTAGTTTATTTACAAAATTTGAATACATTGTTTTCAAGAACAAATATTTTCAGCTTACTTCCTTCCTTCTCCACCCATAAAATTGTACAACCCCATGATTAATCCCTCCTCTCGGCACTTCATCCCTCTACTTCCATCCTCTCCCACCCCTCCTAGTTCTTTATACTCATTCGACAATAATGGTTTTATACAATATTTATCCTTGTTGGACTGAGTTCACTCAGCATCATTCTCTCCAGTCCCTCCCAAGTTTGGTAATAACTTATAAAATCACTTCTCCTATATGTTACATAGTATTCTTTATGTGAAAATACCATAATTTCTCAATCCATTCATTTGTGGTTGGACATTTGAGCAGCTTTCATGTTCTTGCAATGGTGAATAATGCTGCAATGAACATTGGTGCACAAGTCTCCATTTGTGCCACAGTTCTCATTTTTCTCAGAGTATTTTACAAGTAGTAGAAGCTGGGTTATATGGAATTTCTATGTTCAGCTTTTTGAGGAAGTGCCAAACTGCCTTCTACAATGGTCAGACCATTTTACAATCCTATCAATAATGTTTAAGAGTTCTTTTCTTTTCTTTTTCTTTTTTTTATTGAATTTTATTAGTTTTAATGAACATTTACAGGGATTTGGGGTTTTCATTCCTTAATTGCTGCATCATTCTCTCTACCCTCCTCCCCAGTTTGTTCTTCTTCCCCGCCATCCGAATATCTGTTTTAATTGTCCAATTGCCACAGTGCTTGTCAAAGTCAGTTCTGATTAATCTCCTTTGTCGGTGTGTCC
>NW_006399954.1:4341990-4350317 GCF_000299155.1 Elephantulus edwardii
TTCTCCTGGTTGTAGGTTTTCCAGGATACTGGGAAGACTGTTTATGTTGTGGATTAGGACTTCTAGTGTTGTTCCTAGCTTTTCTGTAATGAACTTTATAGTCCTTGGTTTTAGTCCTAGGTCCATGATCCACCTTGAGTTGGTTTTTGTGTATGTTCTTTTTGCACCATATCCTCTCCAACATTTATTACTTGCTGCACTGTTAAACTTTGCCACTGTTACTGGAGTGAGATGGCACATTATTCTGGTTTTGAGTTACATTTCTCTTATTGCCAGTGATTTGGAGCATTTCTTCATGTGTCTCTTTCACATTTGAATATCTTCCTCTGTAAAAATTCTTTCCATGTCTGTTGCCCATTTTTGTAGTTGGGTTATCAGTATTTTTCTTGTGGAGCTCCAGGAGTATTCTGTAAACTTCTGTTGTAAAACTCTTGTCTGAGATGGTATTACCAAATATTTGTATGTCTGTAGGTTTTCTTTTCACCCTCTTGAAAAAAGTTTTTGATGTGCACATGGACTTACTCTTTAGAAGATCCTACGCATCAATTTTATCTTCTTCAGACTGTGCATTTCTGGTCATATCTGGCAGTCTCTTTATACTTTAGACTAGCACTTCTAAGCTTGATCCCAGTTTGCCTGTTATGAATGTTGTAGATTTGGGCTTTACTCTCAGGTCTCTGATGCACCTTGAGTTGATTGTTATGTACGGTGTAAGATGTGGGTCTTGTTTGGGCTTTCTGCAGGTGGAAGTTCAGTTTTGCCAGCACCATTTATTGAAGAGGATATAATTTTCCCATTCGATAGCTTTAATTTCCTTGTTGAATATCAGTTGACTATAGATAGTTGGGTCTATTTCTGTATTCTCAATTCTGTTCCATTGGTTTATGTGCCTGTCATTGTACCAGTACCACGCTTGGTCACTACTGCTGTGTAGTAGGTTTTGATGTTAGGAAGTGTGGTGCCTCCAACACCATTTTTGGTTCTCAGAAGTCTTTTGGTTAATTGGGGTCTCTTGCCTCTCCAAATAAATATGACAATTCCCTTTCAATCACCTTGAAAAATGAATTTGGTATCTAGACTGGGATTGAATTGAACATGTAGATTGCTTTTGTTAGAATTGTCATTTTCACCATTTTGAGTTTTCCTTTCCAGGAATAGGGCAGATTTTTTCATTTCTTTAAGTCTTTTGTTGTGTCTTGAAGAAATGTTCTGTAATTTTCTTTGTATAAGTCTTTTGTATCTCTAATTAGGTTCACTCCCATGTATATCTATTTGTGGTTGACTATTTTAAATGGCATTAGTTTCTTGATTTCCTTCTCTGAATTCTCTTTGTCACTGTAGAGTAATCCTATTGTTTTTTGGGCATTGATTTTATATTCTGCTACTCCACTAAATTTTAAGGTTTTTTGTTGAGTCTTTGGGGTTTCCTGTGGAAACTATCATATCATCTGCATATGAAGACAGTTTAACCATCTTTTTTGCTGATCTGAATGCCTTTTATTTTCTTCTCTTGTTGTATTGCCCTAGCAAGCACTTTCAATACAATATTGAAAAGAAGTGGTGATAGTGAGCATCCTGTTTGGCCCCTGTTTGCAAGGAAGATGTTTTTAGTCTTTCTCCATCGAGAATGATGTTGACTGCTGGTTTTACTTATATTATTTTCACTATGATATGTAAATTACCTTCTACTCCAATTTTGGTTAGTGTCTTTATCAGGAAGGTGGTTTGGATTTTGTCAAATGTTTTTTCTGTATCAATTGTTAAGATCATATGGTTCTTATTATTTGTTAATATAGTGAATAACATTGATTGTTTTTCTTCTGTTGAACCATCCTTGCATACCTGTTATGATTCAAAGTGCTGTTTTAGCGATGAAATCCAGAAACTTTCTAGTGGTGCACAGCCTTTTTGAATGTTCAAAAGTCTACAAAAATGTAAAGAACTAAATCATCATTCCTCTTCAAATTGTCAGTCCCACCATAGTAGACCATAAAATTCCTGATTAAAAATGTATATACTAGTCAATTTCAACTCACCAATATCACCACTCCATTGTCTTATAATTGAATTTGACTCGTAGTAACCTTTCATTGGTTCTCAATGTACTTTTACAGAAGTCTGCTCTTCTTTCTCCCATGGAGGGGAGCCACTGATCTTTAATTAATAGCCAAACAACTTAATACATAAATGCCTAGGATACTGATGCTTTTTTATTAATTTTTTAAAAATTATTTTTAATAGAGGTTTTTCAGAGACTTTGGGTTTCCATTCATTCATTGTTGTACTTTTCTCTCTGTCCACCCCCCACCAGCCCCTCCACAATTAGCTCTTCTCTTTGAAAAGCAAAAGAAGAATTCTTTCATTGTTATACAATCCCTCCCTCCAAGTCAACTCCACTGTGCGGCCTTCATTCTGGTCTCCTGACATGACAATATACCTAATCATATATCACTTTTAAACAGTTCTTTCCCTCATCTGTTTCAATGTAGTATATATTATTTATCCCCTTTCTCAATCTTCTCTCAACCCCCATGTGAGTCTTGTTTTACAACAATGGCTCTATACAACATTTGTCCTTTTGTGACTGAGATATTTCACTCAGCATAATGTCCTCTAGGGTAATCCATTTTGTATAATATTTTATGAGTTCTCTTTTTCAATGTAGCATAGTATTCCATTGTGTGAATATACCAGAACATCTCTAGCCATTCGTTTGTTGATGCACACTTGAGTTGTTTCCCACTGTTTGCTATTGTGAACAAAGCAGCAACAAACATGGGTGTGCATATATCTGCTTGGGTGGCAGTTCTGAATTCTTTTAGGGTATATTCCCAGTAGTGGAATTTCTGGGTAGATACAGACTTAAAAAAATCTGCTAGTTTATTTGCAAAATTCAAACACATTGTTTTCAAGAACAAATTCTTTCAATTTCTCTCACACTCCCACCCATCAAATTGTGCAATCCCATGTTTAATCCTCTCCTCCCCTGCACATCGTCATCTCTCTGCTTCCACCTTCTCCTACCCCTCTTGGATACTTGTATTCATTCTAAAATAATGGCTTTATACAATATTTATCTTTGTGGGACCAAGTTAGTTCACTCATCATAATGCTCTCCAGTTCCTCCCAAGTTAGCAAACTTGTTCAACATTTCTTAAGCTGAACAAATTCAAACCTTGAATTGCAATATTTAAGCATACTTTGGGCAGAATATTAAATGATCCAGGAAACATTAAAAGAAGATAGAAAGAGTATACAGAGTCATTGTACCAAAAGTAATTGGTGGACACAGAAGAATTTTATGAAACAACACATAAGCAAAAGCCTTTGGTGATAAAGGAAAAAGTTGAATCTGCTCTGAAAGAATTAGCAGAAAAAAAAGCCCCAGGAATTGATGCATACTTACTGACATATTTCAACAAATGGGCACTGCCCTGGCTGTGCTCACCAAGGTGTGACAAGAAATCTGGAGGACAACCATCTAGAAAACTGACTGGAAGAGATCTATATTTCTTCTCATTCCAAAGAAAGGTGATCTAACAGAGTGTGAAATTATCAAACAGTATCATTGATATCACATGCAAGGAAGATTCTGCTGAAGATTATCCAAAAATGACTGGAATAGCACATCAACGGAGAATTGTGAAGGCTGGGTTTAGAAGAGTCTGTGGCACTAGGGACATTATAGCTAATGTCAGATGGATCCTGGCTGAAAACAGAGAATAATAGAGGAATATCTGTGTTTCCTTGACTATGCAAAGGCTTATACTGTGTAAATCACAACAAACTGTAGCTAACTCTGAGAAGAATGGGAATCCCAGAACACTTGATCATGCTTATGCAAAACCTATACTTGGACAAGGAGGCAGTCGTCAGAATAGAAGAAGAAAACATGGCATGGTACAAAATTGGGAAGGGTGCATGCCAGGGATGTGTCCTATCTCCATACCTTTTCAATCTATGTGCAGATCAGATTATATATCCAGGGGGCTTGGATCTATGTGGAGAAATGTGGCATCAGGACTGGCAGAAGTCTCATCAGCATTCTGCAGTATGCAGATTACACAACTCTGCTTGCTTAAACTGAGGAGGACCTGAAGTGTTTGCTGCATATGGTTGAGGACTGCAGCCTTCAATTTGGATTGAAGCTCAACATCAAGAAAACAAAGATTGTCACCACTGGGCCAATGGGTGGCATCATGATAGATGCTGAAGAAATTGAGATTGTTGACAGATTCAGTTTGCTTGGCTCTAAAATCAACACTGTTGGTACCAGCAGCCAGGAAATTAAAAAATGAATTGCACTGGCAAAGTTGGTTGTCAGAGACCTTTCAAAATTACTGAATAGAAATGAGGTCAGTCTGGAGACATGGTCTTTGCAATTATTTCTTATGCATCAGAAAACTGGTCAATGACTAAGGATGATAAAGGACAACTGATGCCTTTGAGCTGCGGTGTTGGAGAAGATTATTGAATATACCATGGACAGCTAGGAGAACAAATAAGTCCATCCTGGAGAGGTTGGTCCTTGAAGGCAAGGATTCCAAAGCTTTGTCTGACACAATTTGGACATGTTGGAAGGATAGGTCATTCCTTGAAGAGAGACATCATGCTTGGGAGGGTTGAGGGACAGCGCAGGAGAGGAAGACCCTCAATGAGTTCGATTGATTCAGTCACTGGGGTAATGGGAATAGGTGTGTTGGAGACAATAAGATTGGCAAGGGATAAAGCAGAGTATAAGGCTAATGGACATAGGGTCACTATGAGTCACAAGGACATAACAACAACATTGCTCCTGTATGCTGCATAGTATTCTATTGTGTACCATAATTTCTCAATCAATTCATTTGTGGTTGGACATTTGGGCTGTTTCTAGGTTCTTGCAATAATGAATAATGCTGCTATGTAGGATACTGATTTTTAATGCATCCATTTGATTTGTTACAACATTTACTGTGCATAGATTTATACTTGCATAGAATTTTAAATATAGATCTATAACTCATTCTATGTTCCAACTATTAAAAGATGTTCACAGTTGTTTTGTCTTATTTGTGATTCATACTAATTCATTTTTAGAGTCATGCTAAATCAGCAAATGGAAGTCTTGACAACTTTATACATGTCATTCATGTCAGTCCTACTTTGAGGATGCAGCTCTTCTCTAGTCTTCTTTTGAGTGCTTTCCAACACAAAGGGCTCACCTTCCAGCAGTATATTAGTCAGTCTTCCTCTGCTGCTCAAGAAATTGTCACAGGCCAATTATTTTGAAATGAATCATCTATCCTGCCTCCTCATATGTTTAGAAAACTCCCTAAAACTTATTCCATATGGGTGGTCCTACTGATATTTGAAGTACTAGTGGTATAGCCTCTAACACACCAGCAACATCCAAACAACAACAGGATGAGAAACTGACAAATTATTTGGGGGAATTAATGTATTTATTGTTGTTGCTGTTATGTGCTATAAAGTTGCCTGTGCCCTCTCCTAAACCATTCTCACTGACACCAACACATCTACACACCTACCCCATTGCCTCAGTTACTGTATCAATCTATCTCGTCCAGCACCACAACTCAAAGGCATCAATTCTTCTTGATATCATCCTTAGTCATTATTGAGCTCTCTGATACATAGCACGTAATTGCAGAGAACATGGACTGGATCAAGTGCACCTTAGTCTCTAGATTGACATTGTAGCTTCTCAGTACTGTGGAGAGGTCCCTGACAGCATATTTACCTAATGAACATGACCTTTTGATTTCCTGACTGCTGATGTTAAAAGTGTTAATTGTGGAGCTGAGCAAGCTGTAACTGTTAACAACCTCAATCTCTTCACTGTTTATCATGATGCTGCCAGTTGGCCCAGTGGTGAGAGTCTTTGTCTTCCTGATGTTGAGCTTCATTCCATATTAAAGATGACAGTATTGACTTTTTGCAGCAAATGCATCAAGTCTTCCTCAATATCTGCAAGCAATATGGTACCATCTGTGTAACAGAGGTTGTTGAGTCTTCCTTCTGTGCAGTTTTCATGATTTATCCCTTCTTTTTTAAATTTTCCCCAACTCCCATGTCAGTATTTTTATAGAAATGGTATTATGCAGTATTTATCCTTCTGTGCTGAGACATTTAACTCAGCATAATGTCCTCCAGGGTCACCCATGTTGTGTAATATTTTATAGGATCCTTGTTTTTCAGTGCTGCATAGTATTCTGTTGTATGAGTGCACCATAGTTTTCCTATTCATTCATTCATTCATTCATTTGTAGATGGGCACTTGGGTTGCTTCCATCTCTTTTCTATTGTCAATTGTCAATAATGCGGCAATAAGCATGGATATGCATATACCTGTTTAGGTGTCAGCTCTGATTTCTTTAAGGTATATTTCCAGTAGTGAAATTTCTTTGTCAAATGGTATTTCTATTTGCAAATTTTTGAGACAGCACCAAGCCATCTTCCATAGTAGTTGCACCTATTGACACACCCACCAGCAGTGCATAAGGAAAGCCATAAAGTGGAAAACAATACTTCACAATGACATAATTGATAAAGGATTCACATCTATAATTTATAGACTAACCCAGCGCCTCAACAAGAAAAGGTAAACAACTCAGTCACAAAATCGTAACAAGATATGAACAGACACTTCACCAAAGAAGACATTCATATGGCAAACAAACACAAGAAGAAATGTTTAAAATTCCTAACTCTCAGAGAGATGAGTATAAAAACAACTGAGATATCATCTCACTCCAGTAACAATAGCAAAGTTTAATGGAGCAACAAATAAATGCTGGCAAGGTTGTGGAGAGATTGGAACTCTTCTTCACTGATGGTGGGTGTGTAAAATGGTTCAACCACTATGGATGGCAAACAGTAAGTTGGAGATGATGTGGAGAAATTACATGTGATATTAATGATATTGTTCAATAATTTTCACTTTATGTTGAATGACCTTTTTTTTGGAGGGGGGGTTGAAAACAAATACTTATCTCTTCTAGTCAGTTGACCAGTTAGTTCTCTTCCTTATTTACTGGCAGAACTGGTGAGCACATCCAGAATTGCATCTGTTTCCTGGGACAGTTCAGGCGGTATTAATTAATGGGAATAGTCCCAACATGGATCTCTCCCAGGCAGTTGACAAAATTTTTTAACAGCTAATCAACATAGGTTGCTGTTCATAAAGCCACTGAGTCATACTTGATTGATGGTATCTAACAACAACAACAATGAGTATATGTAGGGGAGCATCTCTTAGTTGACTCATGTCAATTGGTGTTCCACCCTTTCCTGGGGCTTTGTTTATTGCCAATGCCTTCAATGCAATTTGAACTTCTTCTTTCTGTATCATTGATTGTTGATCATACATTCTTCCTGAAATGGTTGCTATTTTTGGTAAAGTGACTCTGTGTATTCCTTCCAACTCTTTGATACTTATGTCAGTAAAAATATTGCCCACAGAATTCTTCTATAGTATTGCACCTTGAAGCTTGAATCTGTTTTCAGTTCTTGCAGCTTGAGAAATGCCTAGTGTGTACTTCATTTTTGTTTTCTAACTCCAGCTCTTCGCACACTTCTTGGCAGTACTTTGCTTTGTCTTCTCAAGGTGCCCTTTGAGAACCCTGTTTACATCTTTTGCTTCAGTATTTCATCCCTTTATTTTGACTTCCTAACTTTTTAGTGCAATTTGTATGATCTCTTTTGACATACATTTTGGTTGTTTCTTTCTTTCCTTTCTTTGTTGACCTTTTGCTTTCTTGATGATATACTTATGTTTTCTCACAACTCATTTGTTCTTAGATCATTTGTGTTTAATACCGTTTAAAACCGTTCTTGCGTTGGTTTTTATATTCAGTAGTGACAGAGTCAAAATCATGTTTTGGTCCTTCTGAACTTTTTAAAAGTATTTTCCACATCAATTTTAATTTGCACATGAGTATCTGATAATCTGCCCACAATCAGTATCTGTCCTTGTTTCTACTGCTGATTTGACCTTCTCCATTTTCGGAAGCAGCAGTAGCATACATTTACTAAACAACATGCCTCTGGAAATACTATGAACTTTGATAAATAATGATATACAAAGGCTTTAGGCATTTTGTTCATAGGGTCGCTATGAGTCATACTATACTCAATAGCAATCAACAATAACAACATCATTTCTTTATACAGATATATTCAATCTGATTTCTTGATTTCTATGTAGTATATTAGTTGAATTCCATGTATACAATCATGATTTATGTGATTTAAGCTATTTGAGTTCTACTCAGGAACAGGTTTGAGGCTTTGAACACTAATGAGCAAAGGCCAGATGAGTTGTG
>NW_006399954.1:4352237-4366675 GCF_000299155.1 Elephantulus edwardii
ATCCCCCATCGGCTCTATGGGAGGAAAAAGTGCAATCTCTCCACATATCATTTACATCTCCCAAGATTCATTTGTAAGTCACCTGTGAGTCAGGTTCAACTCAAGGGCAATGTGCCTGTAGTGAATAATTCAGTGTTCATCAGAGAAAAGCTTAATTCATGCTTTATTTTTTAATTATAAATTTTCTGCATAATTATTTTTTACTTTTAAAATTTATATTCTTTTATATTAGTTTGATTACAACATTCATATACATTGTTTTATTCTTTATTCATCTTGTGTTTCATACAATTATTGCCCTGCATTTGATTATATAAAATTAATTACCATTGGATCTTGCCTATTATTACTCTGTCCTTCTAAGTCCCTACTGGATCCTTCCCATTTCTTTCATCACTCCCTCCACCCAAAAATTTTTGCAATCCTGTGATTTCACCCGTGGTCATCCACACACCCTTCTGCTTTCACCTCTTCCCCACTTGAGTCTTCATATAGACTTTACTAGTTATCCTTCTATTTTTACAATGATGAGTTTATACAGTATTTGCCCTTATGAGACTCAGTAGTTCAGTTAGCATAATGTTCTCCATTTTATTCCAAGTTATATAGTATTTTTCAAAATCATTGCTCCTGAGTGCTGCATAGTATTCTATTGTGTGACTGTACCACAATTTCTCAGTCCATTCAAATGTGGTTGCACATTTGGGCTGTTTCATGTTCTTGTGATGGTGTACAATGCTGGTACGAACATTGGTGTACAAATCTCCTACATTTGTATGTCAGTTCTAATTTTCTTGGGTTATATTCTTAATAGTGGAATAACTGGGTTTTACCAAGTTTCTATGTTCAACATTTTTAGGAAATGTCAAAGGGATTTTCAAAGTAGTTGTTCCATTTTACAATCCCAGTAACAGTGTATTAGAGTTCCCACCTCTCCACAACCTCTCTAGTGCTTTATTATTTGCTGCCCTGTTAAACTATGTTCCTGCTACTTGGGTAAGATGGTATCTTATTGTGGTTTTGATTTGCATCTCTCTTATTACTAGTGATTTTGAGCATTTCTTTATGTGACCTTTGGTCATCTGAATGTCTACCTCTGTAAAAATCATTCCATGTCTTTCCCCTCTTGTTATAGGGTTATCAGTCTTTTTCTTCTGGAAGCCCTGTAGTATTCTGTAGTTTTGATATGAGACTCTTGTTTAAGATAGTATTGCTAAAGTGATTTCCCGGTTGGTGGTTTTCTTTTCACCCTATTAGGAAAAAATGTTTGATCTTTATAAGGTCCCATTCATCAATTGTCTCTGACAGCAGACTTTCATAATGCATTTTATTGGTCATGAATTCAAGCAGAATTAAATAATTGACATTTTCAATCTTCTATCTTTTTCTGTCATACTTATTCATTGTCTAGGTCTCAGATTCATAGAAAGTGACTGGAAAGACCATGGCCAAAATAAGACACACCTTAGTCCTCTGACATCATTGCTCCTGAATAATTTGGAGAGGTCTCTGATTGCAGACTCTCCAGTGCAATACATCTTCTGATTTCCTGACTTCTGTGTCAAGAGTGTTGATTTCAATAATGTATGCTGCACTGAAACAGAGGAGGGAGAAAACTGTTTAAAAGAGATATATAACTAGGTATTTCTGTCATCACAGGAGACTAGAACGAGGGCTACATGGTGGAGGGGACCTGGGGGAGGGTTTGTAAAACAATGAAAGAATCTTTTCTTTTACTTTTCCATAATTTCTGGACTCATGTACTTATAACTTGTTAGTCAAATTTGTGTCTTCTAGGTTGCAACACCCCCATGATACATCTTCAAGGATACGAACATGTACGGCCAAGCACAATCAATAAGAGTGCATCTAAATTCCAAAATCAATCTCTATAATAGTCTATGTGTTTCCTACTGCCAAAGGGGCCCTTTAGAGTAGTGAGAGAAGATCTTCACCCTGAAACCCACAGCGTCCCTTTTCAGCAGGAAGTAGCTAAGAGAATACGCCATCCCCTTTTCCTTATGACTCAGGGTGAAGTCTCTCTCAGGGAGGAGTGACAGGGAATGGCAAAGGACACACTGACAAAGAAGATTAATCAGAACTGGCTTTGACAAGCACTGTGGCATTTGGACAAGAACAAACTGGGAGGAGGGTAGAGAGAATAGTGCAACAATGAATGAATGGAAACCCAAAATCTCTGTAAATGTTTATGAAAATTAATAAAATATAGAAAAAAAAGAGTGTTGATTTCAGACCCCAGTTAAGATGAAGTTGTTGAAAGTTTCAATATTTTCCCCATCTATCATGATATTGCCTATAAATCATATAATAAACTTTTGGGATTTTTTAATGTTGTGATGTAATCCATACTGAAGATTATGTTCTTTGGTCTTCTGTAACAAGTGCTTCAAGTCCTTCTGCCTTTCATCAAGCCAAGCAAGGTTGTGTCATCTGCATAGCACAGATTATTGATGAGTCCTCCTCTAATCTCAGTTCCACATTCTTCTTCATAACATCCAACTTCTTGAATAATTTATTCAGTATACAGATTGAATGGATGTGGAGAGATTATATAGCCCTGACTCACTCCCTTCTTAATTTAAAACCATATAGTATTCCCTTGCTCTGCTTACACATGTCTCTTTGCCTGTATAAGTTTCGCATGAGCACTGTTAGGTACTCTGGAATTTCCATTCTTCTCAATGTTAGCCATAACTTGTTATGATCCACATAATCAAATGCTTTTATATAGTCAATAAAGCATAAATAGACATTCTTCTGTTATTCTTTACTTTCAAACAGGATCCAAGTGATATCAGCAATGATTTATTTTCCTGGTGCTATGCCTCTTCTAAATCCTGCTTGAACTTCTGACAGTTCCCTACCTATGGACTGTTCTAGCAATTTTTTAATGATCTTCAGCAGTATTTTGCTTGCATGTAATATTAATTGTATTGTTTGATAGTTTCCACATACTTTTGGATCATCATTCTTGGAAATGGGAACAAATATGGATCTCTTCCAATCCATTGGCCAAACAGCAGTCCTCCAAATTTCTTGGTAAAGACTGGTGAGTGCATTCAGAGCTGCATCTATTAACTGAAACAAATTAATTGGTATCCCATCAATTCCTGGGACCTTATTTTACTATCTGACATGTGTTGATATATATCCCTGTTGTCATGCCCCCTTCTAAACTCACTCTGAACTTCTGGCAGTTCTCTGTCAAAGTATTGGTCTAGGCATTTTTGGACTATCTCAGCTGAAATGCTCTCTTCACCTCGGCCAGCAGTAGTCAAGTAGTCAATGGATACAGACTAAGGGTGACCAGACAACCATCTTTGTCAGGGACTAGCAGCCAGGAAAATGGAGGGTACATGGAAGGCACATCCATGGTCAGCCGGAACACCAGAGAAATAGCAGACGTGATTGAAGTATGAGCCATCCTTGCTGGGAGGAGTCAATAAGCTCAGCCAGACTCTGCTTGTTTTTATGACTTGCTATTTTAGGCACAGAATTTCTCTATCAGCTTGCGGAGGGGAAATTTGGAGTGGTGGTGAGTAGGCAGGTGGGAAAGACTTTCATGCTGCTGCTAACTTGATATTTTTTTATGTATATTCTTACTTGTTTACAATTTGCTCCTATGAGTACAGTACTTGTCTGTCAGTTAGTGCAGTGAGACAGCTTAATGGCTGCTGCGATGCTGGAAGCTTTTCCTGTGTTTAATGCCATAAGTTTGCCTATGGTAGTCAAATTACAGCAGAACTTCCAAATTAAGACAGGTTAAGAAGGACAGACCATCTGCTTCTGAAATAACTGACCTTTGAAAACTCTATGAACAATTCAGAGGAACACTGTTAGACACATTTATGAAAGGTAGAACATTTAAAAGGAAGATATTAAACAATAAGGAGAAACAGCTATAAACCTCAGTTAACAAATGGAACATATAATGTACAAAGTACAAATACAGTAAAATTGGGAAGTTGTCAAGAGTAAAATGTATAAAGATTGACATTCTAGGAATTCTATGTTTGAGATGAATTGGAATTGGCCACTTTGTATCACAATGCATTGATAATTAGTTTTAATCAGAATGCAAGATTTGGAAATTAAAATAAAATCAATAACTAGAAAAGGATGACTGTGGTGACAAAAACAACAGAGATCATGGAACGAAATGATAAGACTGTAAAAGACCAATGCCTTATTCATTGAAAATACAATTTTTATAAATCAAGAGGCCAATATACACATAGACTCTCCTGAATGGAATAAACATGAATAAAATAAAAATGTTTTTAAAAAGAAATGAAATAGAATAAGACCAGGAGCCATCTGTGGACATGTAATTCATTGCTCATACATACATTCAAGTTGAAGCTGAAGAATAAGAAAACAGACCCATGAGAGTCAAAGTACAACCTTGAGTATATGCCACCTGGATTTAAAGAATATATTTGTCACACTGAATAATAATGATGGAACACTCAATTAGCCTTCAAGTGGAAGACTTAGAAAGTAAAAATATTTAATATTTAGTGAATTTCATTAAGTCGCTGAGAGGACAAAAAAAATGTTATAGTGAAATATACCAAGATCTGGAGTTAGGAAACCGAAAAGAAAGGATATGATTGACATTTTTCAAGTTGAAAAACACTAATGCAAAATTCAAGTCTGAGATATATTATTAAAGAACTATATGGGTAAAAACTGAAGAGGAAAAAAAAAAGAAATTAGAAGAATCCACAGAATCACTGTACCACGAAGCACTGATCTATGTCACTTTAGAAAGTAGCTTATGATCAAGAACTTTACAGTACTGAAGGAAGAAGCTCAAGCTACACTAAAGATATTGGTAAAAGTAATACTCTAGTAGTTAACAGACAGTTGTTGTTAGGTGCTATCAAAATGAGTAAGACTCATAGTGACCTTATGAACAGCAGATAGAAACCCTTTCCTATCCTGAGCCATCTTTATCATCTCTTACATATATATTTGAGCCCACTACCAAAGATACCCTATCAATCCATCTTATTCCCGGTCTTCCTCTCTTTTCCTGACCTTCTACCTTTCCAAGCATGATGTCCCTCTTTGAGGAATAAGCCTCTCCTAAGGACATGTCCAAAATATGTGAATCAAAGCTTCACAATCCTTGCTTCCATGTGACACTATAGTTTCACTTTCTCTAGTGTGTGTTTGTTCTTGTGTCAGTCCATGGGAAATTGATCACTTCCCCCAATATCCAACTCAAATCCATTGATTTTTCCCCCCTTCATGCCCCAGCCAGCGGGTTCTTCAACGTTGACCTGAAGGAGAAGGAGTGGGGCTGAGAAGGGGACAAGTGGCACGAAGAATGGAGACAAGATGGATTCCGATCAAGTCTCATTTATTCTGGCCTTAACACAGGGATTTATAGGGAAACTGCGCAGTTGTCTTACGTTGGCTGGGTTGCTATGGAAACCCGGGCCCCAGGTTATCAATCTGCTGCAGGAAGGAGGAACGCCCTAAAGCATTGACAGGAACCAATGAGACAATGAGACAAACATTTATCCAGGAAGGGGCGGGGTGGCCTAGATTGAGCTCATCCTGCTGCAAGACAGGCACGAGTGTAAGAAAAGTAGTCCACAGACAAATTGGGGTTGCTCATGCCAGAGCCAAGACCCATTGGGGACGGTTTCCTACACCTTCATGTCATTATCATTCTTTGTCCAGCTCTCAGATGTATAGTACATTATTGGAAAGACTGTGGCTTGAATCAGGCACACTTAAATGTTTACATTTACTTCATTGATCTTTAGGACTTTGGAAAAGATCCCTTACAGCAAATTTTCCTAATTCTGCACATTTCCTGATCTAACTGCTGGTACAAAAGGTTTGATTGTGGACACAAGGAAGATGAGATTGTTGATAATTTCAATAATTTCTCAAATATTGCCTATTGGTCCAGTGGTGAGGATTTTTATTTTCTTGATCTTGAGATATAAATGCTTATTGAAAACTGAAGTCCTTGATCCTATGCAGCAAACACCTCAAGGCCTATATGTACACAAATAAGCTATTTTCCAAACAGGATAAGGGAACACTGCATAGTTTAAAACTGGGAAATGTGTGCATCAGGTCTGTATACTTTCACTGTATGTATTCAAACTTTATGCTAAAAAAATCATTCAAGAAGATGGCCTTTATTAAGAAGAGTGTCACCAAGATTGGAAATGATTCATCAGCAACCTTCATTATGCAGATAACACAACTACATAAACCAAGCTACTCCTTGGAGGCAAGGATTCTGGGGCTTCGCCTGACATACTTTGGACATGTTGTAAGGAGAGACAGGTCTTTAGAGAGGGACAGCGCAGGAGGGGAACCCCCTCTATGAGGTGGATTGATTCAGTGACTGGGGTAATCGGGATGGGTGTGTCAGAGGCAATGAGATTGGCACAGGATAGAGCAGGGTTTAGGGCTGTTGTACATAGGGTCGCTATGAGTCGCAAACGACTCGACGGCACATAACAACAACAACAATATGGCAGTTTCTTTATTGATATCGTTTATTTGGTAAGAAAATATGCTCATTCTTTCTTTTGTTTGATAGATTTCCCTTTAGATCTTTAAGCATGGTAAGGGATTAAGTCCTGTTACTTGTAAATTAAAAAATATGGTTGATTGCAAGAAATCCAATTTCTGTGGCTTATTTCTCTATCTTCATCTACCAAATTTACATCTTTCACCATTCCTCCCTCCCTTCTCCCCTTCCTCTCCCTCCTTTTGTCCTTCACAAGTCCTATACTCTCGTATGTCTCATAATTATTTTATAAAATTTATAATTTCAAGTATCATAATATGACACTTCTGGTAAGTCTAAGCAAACTCAAATCAAGACAATACCTCAAAACGACATTTTAGATATTATCCACGTAGGTTATATATACCATGACTGGTACATACTTCCTTCATTGTTAATAGATTGCTTGTTTTCACAGAGGGTGTCATTATGAAGCTATTTATTTTCAAGGGTTCTTAAAAGTGGGAAAAGAGAGATGAGGTTAGCACAAGTTGAGACACCACAAGACTGACTGTTCTTACAGAGATTCAGACTGTTTTCCCCAAGTAAACACATTTTGAAATGTTTTAAGCCTTTTTCAAAGATTTTATGGTTTATATTTCTTTCTTTGATGGGACCATTGGTGGCACAGTATGGAGGGAGTTGTGCTGTTAACCCAAAGGCCGAGCCCCTCAGGTATTTCAAACCCATCAGCTGCTCTTACAGAATAAAGATGGGAAGTCTACTCCTATGTAATTTTATAGCCTCAGAAATCCTCTGCAGGGCCAGTTATGTGTAAAGGCTTACTACAGCAGTGAGTGAGTGAGTGAGTGAGTGAGTTAGTGAGTTAGTGAGTGATATTTTAAGATACACTTTATTATTTCAGGTGTAAAGTCGCTTTACTTCACTTTATTTATTTTACATTAATTTAATTACAAAGTTCAAAAACATTATTTTTCACACCAGATTTTTCCCATTTCCTTAACCTCCCCCTACCCATCAAATTGTGTGACCCTATGATTACCCGTTCCCATCCATCCTTATCCCTCTGTTTCCACCCTCATACTCCCTCCTTGAATTGTCACGCTCGTTCTATAATACTGGCCCTATACATTATTTGTGCTTATGGGAATGTATGTTCACTCAGCATAATACTCTCCAGACATTCCAAAGTTCGGTAGTGATTTACAATATTGTTGAAACATCCGTGCATACCTGTTATGAATCCCACTTGATCATGGTGAATTATTATTTTTATATGCTTTTGGATTCTATATTCTAGGCTGGAAAAATATATCAAGCAAATTGCAACCACAAAAAAAGTAGGAGTAGCAATACTACTCTCTGATAAAATAATTTTCAGAATGAAAACCACAATAAAATATAAAAAGGGGCATTACATACTGATTAAGAGGACAATAAATCAAGAAGACATAACCTTGGTCTACATTTATGCACCAAATGATAGACCTGAAAAATACATAAAACAGTGGTTAACAGAATTGAAGAAATATACAGTACCATAATAGTGGTAGGACATTTCTGCATACCACTACAACCAAAGGATAGGTCAACCCGAAAGAAACTCAACAAAGATGAAAAAGATCTATACAATCAGCCAACTTGAACTTGTAGATGCATTCAGGGTACTGCACCCAACTAAAACTCAATCCACTTTCTTCCCAAGTGCACATGGAACATTATCCAGAATCGACTGCATATTTGGACACAAAGCAAGCCTCAACAAATTTGAAAAAAAAAATTGAAATAATACAAAGTAACTTCTCAGATCACACTGTCATAAAACTAGAAATTAAACACAAGAGGGTAAAGATTACAAAACCACCAATATGGAAGCTAAATAACTCTCAGGTAGAACATGATTGGGTTATAAAGAAATAAAGAATGAAATTAAAAATTTCTTGAAACAAAAGAAAATGAAAATACAACATACCAAACCCTCTTGGATATGTTGTTGTTGTTATGTGCCGTCGAGTCATTTCCGACTCATAGCGACCCTATGCACAACAGCCCTAAACCCTGCTCTATCCTGCGCCAACCGCACCGCCTCTGATACACCCATCCCGATTACCCCAGTCACCGAATCAATCCATCTCATAGAGGGTCTTCCCCTCCTGCGCTGTCCCTCCACCCTCCCAAGCATGATGTCCCTCTCCAAGGACTCGTCCCTCCTGGCAACATGTCCAAAGTATGTCAGATGAAGCCCCAGAATCCTTGCCTCCAAGGAGTAGCTTGGTTTAATCCTCTCCAAGATGAATCTGTTTGTTTTCCTGGCAGTCCATGGTACATTCAGTACCCTTCTCCAGCACCACAGCTCAAAAGCATCCACTCTCCTTCTGTCCTCCCTAGTCATTGTCCAACTCTCTGATGCATAACAAGCGATTGCAAAGACCATGGCCTGTATCAGGCGCACCTTAGTCTCCAGAGAGACACCGTTGCTCCTGACTACCTTAGAGAGGTCCCTAACAGCAGACATTCCCATCGTGATATACTTTTTGATTTCCTGACTGCTGGTACCAAGAGTGTTAACAGTGGAGCCGAGCAAACTGAAGCTGTGAACAATCTCAATGTCTTCGTCATCCATCCTGACGCTGCTAATTGGTCCAGTGGCGAGAATCTTAGGCAATTATTAGAGGGTAGTTCACAGTAATATGCACATACATTAAGAAAGAAGAAAGAAGAAAAATAAATGATCTAACTTAACACCTTCATCAAATAGAAAAAGAACAACCATCTATTCCTACAGCCTCTATAAAAAAAATTATAAGAACAAGCGCTGAAATCAATGACGTAGAAAACAGAAAAACACAATTGAAACTATCAATAAGATCAGGAGCTGATTTTTCCAAAGGGTCAATAAATTTGGCAAACTACTGGCAAACTTAACACAAGAACAACAACAACAAAAAAAACAAACAATCCAGGGAACACAGATAACTAGATTAAGACATGATAGAGGTGACATCACAACAAAAACAGATTAAATGAAATTTATAATATTAGGATATCATAAAAATCCATACTCTGATAAAGTAAAAAACCTGCAGGAAATGGACAAATTGCTTGAAACTCATGCCCTATCCATATTGACAAGGATTCATATAGACCACTTGAACAGACCCATCACAAAAGAACTAACTGAGTAGTAATAAAACCAGTTTTTCCCATTCAGAAAGGATCTATCGCAAGCTTTACTTAAATGATTTTTTAAAAAATGAAAAAGAAGAATATTTCCAAAGTCATTGATGAAACAAGCATAACCCTTATAGCAAAACCAGACAAACACTTAAGCAAGAAAGAAAACTACAGATCAATATCTCTCATTAATATATATACAAAAATTCTAGCTTTACTTCAGTTCTGATGATAATATTTACTCTTGTACGTTGTTGTTGTTAAGTGCCATTGAGTCATAAATGACTCATAGTGACCCTATGAACCAAAGACCTGAACACTTGCATAACTCTCATCTTTCTCCAAGTTCATAGGGTTTCCAGAGGCAAGCTATTTTGGCAGTGGATGCCACTTCTGCTTCCTAATTTACTCTTGTATAATGCATTAGAATTTAGGAAATGTTTTGATTCCTTTACATTTTTATATGAGAAATATCTCTAATGTAACTATAAATAATAAATATCCCAAGTACTCTTGTACCGTGGCCTAGATTGAACTGATGCCAGTATGTTGCCATATTTACATCTAATGATTTGTATTTTTTTTTAGGAAAAAGATATTATTTTCTTCTTTGTTTTACTTTAAAGAAGTATTCTGTTTAGAAGCTGGTTTGTTTTAATTCTAAGCATCTGTGGTTCAAAATCAAAAGGGGATCCATTACGGATGTATTCTGTCTCGCAGAACAGATCACCTGAGACGCTGGGCTGTACGAGGAGCAATATGGCATCAGGATTGGTGGAAGAGTCATCAACAACCTGCGTTATGAGGATGACACAACTCTGCTAGCTGAAACTGAGGAGGACCTGAAGCTTTTGCTGCAGAAGGTCAAGGACTGCAGCATTCTGTATGGATTGAAGCTCAACATCAAGAAAACAAAGATTCTCACCACTAGGCCAATTGGCAGCATCAGTATGGATAGTGAAGAGATTGAGATAGTTAACAGTTTTTGTTTACTTGGTTCCACAGTCAGCACTCTTGGTAACAGCAGCCAGGAAATCAAGTGATGAATTGCATTGGGAAAGTGAGCTGTGAGAGACCGCTCAAGAATACTGAAGAGCAACAACGTCAGGCTGGAGACTAAAGTGTGCCTGATTCAGGCTATAGTCTTTGCAATTACGTGCTATGCATCAGAGAGTTGGATAGTGACTAGGGATGATAGAAAGAGAATTGAGCTGTGGTGCTGGAGAAGAGTTGAATATACCATGGACTGCTAGGAGAAGGTTTGTCCTGGAGAAAGTGAAGCCGGAATGCTCCTTGGAGTCAAGGATTCGTCGAAAGCTTTGTCTGAAATACTTTGGGCATGTTGCAAGGAAGGACTGGTCCTTGGAGAGGGACATCATGTTTGGCAGAGTGGAGGGGCGATGCAGGAGACCTTCGATGAGATGGATCGATTCTGTGACTGGAACAGTAGGAATAAGTGCATTTAAGATGGCTAGGTGGGCACAGGATAGAACAGCGTTTAGAGCTCTTGTACATAGGGTCGCTATGCATCGCAAGCGACTCATTGGCACATAACAACATGTGTGATTTATTTGAACAAGTAAAAAAAAAATAAAGCCACTAGATTGTCATTGAGTCCATTTCAACTAGCAATACCCTCATGTATTAGAGAGTAAAACTCCCTCCATGGGATTTCTTTCATTGATTTTTCTGGTTGTTGTTTCAGAAAAGACATGTCATGGTAACATCTTTCCTCTCTTTTTTGGAATGTCTTTTTATCTAAACAAAACTCTTTTCCCCATGTAGATTATTCTCTTACCTGAAATTATCTATGAGTATATGTGTTCCTAGTATTGTGTGTATAAATCTCTGTATGACTGTAACATGTGTCCAGGCATAGGCTTTTCAGAGGCTGCTGGTAAAAGAATTGATGTAAGTGATCCCCATTCAGGAGAGCAGGATGGCTAATCCAGCTATTTATTTCAATTTACATTTACTGAAATGAAATGGGAATTTGGCAACCATGCTTTGAGCAGTAAGTGGGTGATATGCTCATGAGACTCTGAAATATAGGAGGAGAAATATTTCCTATCCAATCTTTAACATTCTATATTCCAAAGATTCGTTTTTAACCTCAGTCTTAATTGCCCTTCAGTATCAAAATTAATTGTGTTTTCCACTAAAAGGCCAGCACAGCTTAAGGTTACTCCAGGGTCCCGCCAGCCAATGCATCTTCTGAAAATGGCTTGATTGCCGTCTTCAGAGAGGATTGCTGGGAAAGATGTGCTTGACCGAGGCTATACATTACAGTACAATTAGCGTGAAGATCATTACATGAGTCTTTAACTTTATCTAGTAACTACTCGAATCTCTAGTGGACACCACAGAGAGCATGGAGTGGAATTTAGCATCCGCTCTCCCTGCCAGGATGGAGTGGAATAGTTTTAGCTACACACCAAGGATTATCAGGGTGCCTTTTCTCAACTTCTTAGGCATCAAACCCCCTCTCCTACTAGCCTCCAAAAGAATTATTAAAAACAAAAGCCAGGATAATCACAGTAAATTCTGTATACTAAAAAATGATATGATTCCAATTCACAGCAGTCCTCATTTTATTTTCCAAGGCTGTAGATTTTATGGAAGGAAACATCCCATCTTTCTCCCACAGTGTCTGATAACTTTGAACCACAAGACTTTTGGTTCCCAGCTTAATACATATCACACTATGTGACCAGAACTTTTTATAATGAATGTCAAATTTAAGACATTCTTTATGTGTTTGTTTGCAATGTTAATGTCTTCTTTGGTGAAGTGTCTGTTCATATCCTCTGCTCATTTTGAGACTGAGTTGTTTACCTTTATATTAATGAGGTGCTGGAGTATTCTATAAATTTTAGTTATGAGTTCCTTATCAGAATGCCATTACCAAATATATTTTCCCATCTGTGGATTTCATTTTTACTCTATTGGAGAAGTTATTTGATGTTCATAGGGATTTGATTCTTAGAAGGTTCCATTCATCTATTTTATTCTCTCCTGGTTGTAGATTTTTCAAGGTGCTTGGAAAACTGTTCACATTGTGGATTAGGGCTTTGAGAGTTCTTCTAAGCTTTTCTCTGATGAAGTTAATAGTCCTTGGTTTTACTTCTAGGTCCTTGATCTACTTTGAGTTGGTTTTTTGTATGGTGTGAGGTGTGGATCTTGCTTGAGTTTTCTACAGATAGTTTTCCAACACCACGTCTGAATTTATTTTCTTGCAAAATATCAGTTGATCATAGGTAGATGAGCTGATTTCTGAGCATCCAATTCTATCCCATTAATTTATGCGTTTGTTACTATCCAGTACTATGCTGTCTTGACCACCACAGCAGTGTAGTGCGATTTGAGATCAAGGAGTGAGATGCCTCCTACCTTGCTTTTCTTTTTCAGTAGTGCTTTATATATTTGGGGTCTCTCCATTTCAGGTGAAATTGGAAATTGCCTTTTCCATATTGTCAAAGAATGGAATTTTCTTGATACTGAGATGAAACTTATACTGAAGTTTGCAGTCCTTGATCCTTGGCAGCAAGCATCTCAGGTCTCTTCACCTTCAGCAAGTAGATTTGTGTCATCTGACCTACCCAGATTGTTGATGAGTCTTCTTCAAATCCTGATATTACACTCTTATTCATAAAGGCCAGCTTCTCTAATGATTAGGTAAACATACATATTCAGTAGGTATGAAGAAAGGATACACCTCTGACTCATATCTTTCTTGATTTTAATCCATGCAGTGTTGTCACAGCAGCTCCTTGGTCTAGGTAAAGATTCATATAAGATGTATGATATTACATGTTACTTTTTGGACCATATTTACACAACCACAAGTTGTTACTGTGTCATTTCTAACTTATAGAGGTTCCATATATGCCAGAGTAGAATTGTTTCATTGAGTTTTCAATGTTCTGAACTTTTTAAATACGCAGGTTTCTTCTAAAGTACCTCTGGCCTACTCTAACTACTAATCTATGAGGTAGTAAAGAAATAGATTTGATGAGCAATAATTAGCCTGTATTGGTTTTTATTACACTTATTAAAAGTTTTAGAAATAAAGAATTTTAGTAGTCTTCAGGTAATTCAGCACAGCCACTTCTGGTGGCTTAGTGGTAAGGTGTTACACTGCCAACCCAAAGAAATGTGGTTTGAATCCACCATCTGCTCCACAAGAGAATAATGGGCTATCTTGTCCCATGTGCTTTACTGCCTCTGAAAAGATTTTGGAGGATAAACTAAAAATTCTGACTCAACGACAGTCAACAACAACATTCACTTGAAGGTGTTATCTGTTGTTTTCCTCACTGCTTTTATAGTCATGCAATGCTTTCTAAGGTTAGAACTACAAAACTGTCAAGTCAGTTCCAAATCATGAGGGCCTGACATCAGTCTTCTGAGACTGAAAATCAAAATGCAAGGAAACTGCCATGTTTCTGTTGTGGAATCACTGGTAAATTGAAAGCAACGGAGATTCATAGTCTTTGGTTAGAAAAGAAAGGGACTACCAGAGCTACCTTTCTAAGGTCAAGTGAGTGTAACATTATGCTGAGTGAAATATCCCAGTCACAAAAGGACAAATATTACATGATGCCACTGTTGTAGAATGAGACTGTCCTTGGGGTTGGGGAGATACTGAGTAAGATGGGTTCAATAATGTATACTGCACTGAAACAGAGGAGGGAGAAAACTGTTTAAAAGAGATATATAACTAGGTGTTTCTGTCATC
>NW_006399954.1:4367115-4412477 GCF_000299155.1 Elephantulus edwardii
GGGAGGAGGGTAGAGAGAATAGTGCAACAATGAATGAATAGAAACCCAAAATCTCTGTAAAAGTTTATGAAAATTAATAAAATATAATTATAGGAAAAAAAAGTTTTAGTATAGGCACTCCATGACCTTGTTCATGGAAAACTAATACCATCCATGTATTTTTATGAGTGCTACATTGCCATACTTCCTTCCATGATATTCCTCTAATCTCTCTCTTTAAAAAAATAGATTTTAATTGTGATTTTAATGAAAGTTTACAGAAAATTTAGATTTTCATTCATTCAGTGTTGCATATTTTCCTTCCTCCGCCTCCCATCCTCCTCCTCCAGTTCAGTTTCTTTTTTATTTTTAAATATCCATTAATTGTTGCACAGTTTCCTCCATCTCCTTCCCTTCCATCTCCCTAGTGTACTTTGCAATATGTATCATTTATTCTGAACTGTTGCCGTACATATAATGCCTATTTATATATTCCTTGTAAACAACTCTTTCCTTCATCTATTCCAAAGCAGTATTGATTATATATTTACTCCTTTCCTAGACTTCTCCCAACCTGCCATGCCAATCCTACTTTAGGTCAGTGGAGTTGTGCATATTTGTTATTTTGTAACTGAGATAATTCATTCAGTGTAATGTCCTCCAAGATCACTCACATACAATGTTTTGTGAGTTCATTGTTTTTCAATGTTATGTAATATTCCATTGTGTGAATATACCATAGTTTTTCTATCCATTCACTTATTGATGGGCATTTGGGATGCTTCTATCTCTGTTATTGTGAATAAATTTGTTCGGATGATGATTCTGGTTTCTTTATAGTATATTTCTTGTAGTGACTTTCCTGGGTCAAATGATATTTCTATTTCCAACTTTTTGAAAAAGCATCATAACACCTTCTACAGTAGTTGCACCATTTTACACTTTCATCAGCAATTAATAAGGGTTCTCTCCACAACCATGAAAACAATTGTTGTTTGCTGTTCTGTTGAATTTTGAATTTTGTCCTAGCGTGAGATAATATCTCATAGTTGTTTTGATTTGCAATTCTCTGATAGCTAGAAATTTTTAATACTTCTTCATATATTTGTTTGACATCAGAATGCCTTTTTTATAAAGTGTCTATTCATATTCTCTTCCTATTTTGCAATTAGGTTATTTCCCTTTACCCTGTTGAGATACTGGAATATTCTGTAAATTTTAGATGTGAGTCGCTTTTAAAAAAAGTTTCCTTTTCATCTCACCAGAGGTTTCAGATTGAAATCTCTATTTCTATTCTAGATCTTTCTCTGTCCCTGTCTTATCATCTCTGGATGGGAATATCTGAAGGAAATGCCACCTTATCATAGATTGACTTGTGTCCCTGTAATATACAAGTGTGTAGTGAAAAATGGAGAAGTTGTATAACTATTCCTTATGGTCTGATAAACGAAATGAATGTAAGAGGATTAAAGGTGTTGTTGTTATGTACCACTGAGTTGAGAATGGCTCAAATGAACAGCTGACCTAAACTATCCTATTTGATACCATCTTCATCACTAGAGCTTGATGTTGAAATCATCATGAGAATTCATCTCATTGAAAGTTTAGGTCTTCCTCTCTTTTTCTGACCCTCCATCTTCCCAAGAATGATGACCATTTCCAAGGAATAGTGTAAGCCAGTTATATGTCCAAAACATGAGAGACAAAACTTCATTACCTTTGTCTCTAAGGAGGACTCTTGCTGAACATTTTCCAAGGAAAAAAAAATATATATGTATCTGTATCTGTTTCTGTTTCTATTTCTATTATTTCTATTTCTGTTTCTGTTTCTGTTTCTATTTCTATTATTTCTATTTCTGTTTCTGTTTCTGTTTCTATTTCTATTATTTCTATTTCTGTTTCTGTTTCTGTTTCTATTTCTATTTATTTCTATTTCATTTCTATATTTCTATTTCTATATACTCTGGTATATTCACACAATGGAATACCATGCTGCATTGAAAAACAAGGAACTCATGAACTATTATACAAAATTGGTGACCCTGGAGGACATTAAGCTGAGTGAAATATCTCAGTGACAAAAAGATAAGTACAGCCTAGTGCCCCTGTTATAAGAGAGGACTGATATAGGGGTTGGGAGGAGACTGAGAAAGATTGGATAAGTAATGCATGTTGAATTGAAACAGATGAGGGAGAGAACTGTTTAAAAGGGATTTATGATTAGATATTATTGTTTTGACAGGAGTCTAGAACGAAGGTAGCATAGTGGAGTGGACTTGGGAGGAGGGATTGAATAGCAGTTAAAGGATTTTTTCTTTTACTTTTCAAAAAGAAAAATTAATTAGGGGGAGGGGTAGACAGGTAGAAAAGTGTAACAATAAATGAACAGAAATCCAAAATTTCTGTAAACTTACATTAAAATCAATTTAAAATAAAAAGGGGGGAAAGTTGGTAGAAATAACCTAT
Organism: Elephantulus edwardii; assembly: GCF_000299155.1. Taxonomy (NCBI): domain Eukaryota; kingdom Metazoa; phylum Chordata; class Mammalia; order Macroscelidea; family Macroscelididae; genus Elephantulus; species Elephantulus edwardii. The sequence continues at coordinate 4,369,561 of NW_006399954.1, forward strand.
TTCCTCCTCTTCTGCTTAATTATAATGATAGTGATATTAATAGGTCTTCCTTGCATACATATGGATATATTATCCTGTCACACTCAAATTGCATTTAAAAATACATCTAGAAATGGATTTTTTTTTCTTGAGACCATCATCCTTTTTATTACCTATTATGGTTTCATAGGGAGCTCGAGTGGCTTAGTGGTAAAGAGTTGTGCTGCCAATCCTAACGGGTGGTTTGAATTTGCCAGCCACTCTGAGGGAGAAAGATGGACAGTCTCTTCCCATACAATTTACAGCCTCTAAATTCTCAACAAATGGCCCTTTTAACTATGAAAATGATCCATTTTTTCTCACCTTTTCATCTCCAGGATAATAAATTATATGATCATCTGAATCAAAACATCCCATGACGATCTATCTCATTTTGTCAATGTTCCGTTTTTTTTTTAATGATGTCTAGTTTTCCTACATTCATGCTTCTCACAATCCTCATTCCAATCATTAGTTTCTTCTTACGACTAACTGTTCCTCCTTTGTGTTTCCAAGTTTGAGGGCTTACCGTCAGTTGCCATACCTGTTATTCAAAGGCCTGTTATATTTCAAAAGTGGATGATCAGTCCTTCCTAGTCTATCTTAATGTGATGCTTACCATTGCTTTTTTTTTTTTTTTTTTTTTTTTTTTTTTTGCTTTTTTCCTGACAGACAAACATTTTCGTGAAAGGAGCAAATGAAAGACACTTTCCCTCACAAGGATAACCATTCATACAGTGCCCTACCCCTGCAAGAGTGTATTGTCGCTTCCCTTTCTCTGCAATGTCAATACCACTTTCACTCCTGCCTATCCCTTTCAGCACCTCCCTACCATCTAGCAAATCCTTGATATGATAGCTTAGGCGACAAGTCACTTCTGTGCAGTTTTATACTCACAATGCTACTGGTTTCTCATGCTGATTTCTATCTCACATTTGGAAGGATTCAAGTCCAAATCCCACGTATCAGCTTCAGGGAAGCATGTTTATCTCGGGCAATACTAAGGAAGGATTCTTGTCTCAGAGTTTCTGCTCCAGGACTGTCGTCTTGAGGTACAGTGTCTCTGCTCTTTCTTTTTCATCACATGGCTGTCACAGTACTCTAGTTTCCAAAGTGAGGATTATGTCCCCTTTACATCTGGCATGTTAGTCCTGTTTATTTGTCCAAAAGGCCCCGCACAGATCTGGGACTGCATGTTCTCTCTGGCCTAGGCTGGCTTGGTTGCTAACAAACTGATGGAATTCTGGGAGAATGGCGGTACTTGAGGGGGAGGGAAGATGGTTTTCTCAGCCTCCTGCTGTGTGTGACATGCTCTGGGCTTCTGACACAGATATGGGACTTCTTTTGACAGACTCAGCACTCTTCTCCAGCACCACAACTCAAAGGCATCAGTCGTTCTTCTGGCATTCTTACTCACAATCCGGCTCTCTGATTCATATAGGGTGATTCAAAAGACCATGGTCTGAATTTACTGCATCTTAGTCCTCAAGCTGACATCATTGTTCTTCAGTATTTTTGAGAGGCCCTTGACAGTGGACTTCTCAATACAATACCTCCCTGATTTCCTGACTGCTGGCACCAAGGGTGTTGATTGTTGTTCCAAGTAAGATTAAATTTTTGCCAGCTTTAACCTGTTTCTATCTATCATAATGTGAGCTGTTTGTACTGTGGTGAAGACCTTTCTTTTTACAAATAAATTTAATTTTAATTGTGATTTTTAAGAACATTTACAGAGAAGTTAGATTTTTCATTCATTTATTCATTGTTGCACATTTCACCCCCTCTTCCTCCCTTCCTTTTCCCCAGTTCAATTTTTTTCCTTTTTAATATTCATTCATTGTTGCACAATTACCTAACTTTCTTTCTCCTCCTAAGTCCTCTTTGCAGTGATAATACCTCTTATTCTGGGCTGTTGTAGTTCTTTTGATGCCTAATCGTATATTCCTTTTAGACAGTTTTTCCCTTTATATGTTCCAATGCAATGGTCATTATCCTATTCTCCTCCTCTTCCCCCAGGCCATATCTGTTTTATAACCGTGGTGTTATGCAGTATTTGTCCTTTTGTGACCAAGATACTTCACTTAGCATGATGTGCTCCACTCCATGTTGTGTAATGTTTTATGAGCTCACTCTTTCTCCAGTGTTGTGTAGTATTCCATTGTATAAATATAGCATAGCTCTTCCATCCATTCATTTGTTCATTGCTATTGCAAATAATGCAGCAACAAACCTGAGTGTGCATACATCTGTTTGGATGATAGTTATGGTTTCTTTAGGCTATATTCTCAAATTGTATTTCCATTCCAACTTTTTTTTCTTGATGTTGAGAGGTAATCTATATTGAAGGCTGTAGTCCTTGATCATCTGCAGCAAGGCTTTCATATCCTCCTCATATTCAGTAAACAAGATTGAGTCAACTGCATAATCAGTTTGTTGATGAATCTTCCTACAATTACGATGCCATATTCTTCTTCTTAAAATCTTATTGTTATATTCCATCGGGTCACCTGCAACTCACAGCATCCCTGTGTACAACAGCTCTGAATTGTGCTCTATCCTGAGCCAACCTTATTGTCTCTGACACACTTATCCCCTTTTACTCCAGTTACTTAGTCAATTCATCTTATCCAGGGTTTTCCTATCTTGCGCTGTCCCTCTATCCTCCCAAGCATGATTTCCCTCTCCAAGGACTAGTCCTTTCTTGCAACATGCCCAAAGTATGTCAGATGAAGCTTCAAAAGCCTTGCCTCTAAGGAACAGCCTGGTTTCACCCTCTCCAAGACAAATCCATTTGTTTTTGAGAGGTCCACGGTATATTCAGTACTATTCAGTATGCTTCTCCAGCAGCATAGCTCAAAGGCATCAATATTCCTTCTATCATCCCTAGTCATTGTACACTTTTCTTGTATATAGTATTCAACTGCAAAGACTATGGCCTGGATCAAGCTCAACTTAGTCTTCCTACCGATATCTTCATACAGTCTCGTTTCATGAATTATTTGCTCAGCATGCAGATTGAATAGGTATGGAGAAAGTATATATTGCTGACTCCCAGCCTTTCTGATTTTTAGACCATGCAGTGTTCCCTTGCTCCATTCAAATAACAGCTTCTTGGTTAGGTTATAGATTTGTCATAAGCTTTATTATGTATTCTGGAATTCCCTTTGTTCTCAATGTTAGCCCTCATTTCTTTAGATCCACAGACAAATTTCTTTACTTAGTCAATAAAACATGACAAATATTCTTCTGATGTTCACTACTAGTCAAGATTCATCTGATATCAGCAGTGATTTCCCTGGTGCCATGTTGTTGTTGTTATGTGCCTTCGAGTTATTTGTGACTCATAGCGACTCATTTGTGACTCATACAAGAGCTCTAAACGCTGTTCTATCTTTTGCCAACCTAGCCATCTCAAACTGACTTATTCCCACCACACCAGTCACAGAATTGATCCATCTCATCGAAGGTCTTCCTCTCCTGCATTGCCCGTCCACTCTGCCAAACATGATGTCCCTCTCCAAGGACCAGTCCTTCCTTGCAACATGGCTAAAGTATTTCAGACGAAGCTTCCGAATCCTTGACTCCAAGGAGCACTCTGTCTTCACCTTCTCCAGGACAAACCTGTTTGTTCACCTAGCAGTCCATGGTATATTCAACACTCTTCTCCAGCACCACTGCTCAAAGGCATCAATTCTCTTTCTATCAACCCTAGTCACTATCCAACTCGCTGATGCATAGCATGTAATTACAAAGACTATAGCCCGTATCAGGCATACCTTAGTCTCCAGCCTGACATCGTTGCTCTTCAGTACTCTTGAGAGGTCCCTCCCAGCCAATTTTCCCAATGCAATTCGTCTCCTGATTTCCTGGCTTCTGTTAGCAAGAGTGTTAATTATGGAGCCAAGCAAACTAAAACTGTTAACTATCTCAATCTCTTCACAATCCATACTGATGCTGCCAATTGGCCCAGTGGTGAGAATCTTTGTTTTCTTGATGTTGAGCTTCAATCCATGCAGGATGCTGCAGTCCTTGACCTTCTGCAGCAAATGCTTCAGGTCCTTCTCAGTTTCAACAAGCAGGGTTGTGTCATTTGCATATGTTGATGACTCTTCCACCAATCCTGACACCACATTCTCCTCGTACAGCCCAGCGTCTCGGATGATCTGTTCTGCATACAGATTTAAAAGGTATGGAGACAGAATACATCCCTGGCAGACCCCCTTCTTGATTTTGAACCATGTAGTGTCTCCTTGCTGTGTTCTGACAACTGCCTCCTGGTCCAAGTATAGGTTTCGCATTAGCACAATCAAATGTTCTGGGATTCCCACTCTTCTCAGAGTCAGCCACAGCTTGTTGTGATCCACACAGTCAAAAGCCTTTGCATAGTCAATGAAGCACAGATAGACATTCTTCTGGTACTCTCTGCTTTCTGCGAAGATCCATCTAACATTAGCTATAATAAGCTTAGTAATCCAGCCTGTACATCTGGCAGTTCTCTGTTGACATATTGTTCCAAAAGTTTTTGGATAATTTCAGCAGAATCTTGCTTGCATGTGATATTAATGATATTGTTCAATAATTTCCGCACTCTTTGGGGTCACCTTTCTTTTGAATGGGAACAAACATCGATCTTTTCCAGTCAGTGGACCAGCTGGCTGTTCTCCAGATTTCTTGGCACAACTTAATGAGCACATGCATGGCAGTGTCTGTCTATTGAAATATGTCAATTGGTATGCCGTCAACACCTGAGCCTTGTTTTTTGCCAATTCCTTCAGAGCAATTTGAACTTCCTTCTTCATCACCATAGGCTCTTGCTCATATGTCATTTCATGAAATTCTTCTGTGTCAGCCAATTCCTTCTGATACAGTGACTCTGTGTATTCCTTCCATCTTCTCTTGATACTTCCTGAATCATTTAACATTCTACCCAAAGTATCCTTAAGTATTGCCACCCGTGGCTTGAATTTGTTTTTTAGCTCCTTCAGCCTGAGAAACGCTGAGCAAGTCTGGCCCTTTTGATTTTTTGACTAGGGAATGTGCTAGGGAAGCAGAATCAAGAGGCAAAGAAATATCAGTTTGGAAAACGAAAGACCGATTAACGATGGAACAATGGAAATTGGTGAATTTCATTTTTTGTAATTTAGGCATGTTTGCGCAATATTCAAGCAAGATGATGTTCATCTTGGTTGGATCCACAATTAATGCCCTTGGTACCAGGAGACAGGAAATAAAGAGATACATTGTACTGGGAACATCTGCAGTTAGGGACCCCTCCAAATTATTGAGGAGTAATGATACCAGTTTGAGGACCAAGGGGCGTCTGATTCAGGCCATGGTCTTTTCAATCACTTGCTATGCATCTGGGAGCTGGAGGAATAAGGATAAATAATGAATAAGGACAACAGAAAAAGAATTGATGCCTTTGAGATAGTATTGGAGAAGAGCACTGAACATCCCATGGATGGCCAAAAAGAAAAAATAAATATGGAGAGGATGCAGCCTGAGCTTTCTTTGGAAGCAATCATGATGAGGCTTCACCTCATAAACTTTGAGAATGAAGAAGAACATGACACTGGAAAGGGTGGAGTGTTGGTGAAGGAGAGAAAGGAAGACCTTGACCAGGTAGATTGACATGGTAACTGCTGCAATGGGCTCTAGTGTGCCAGGAAGTGTAAAAATGGCACAGTATAGGATCTGTTATTCATAGGGTCACTATAAGTCATACTGGACTTGACAGCATCTAACAACTAACAACACACAATATTCACATGTTGTTGTTGTTGATATGTGCCATTGAGATGCCTGTGACTCATATGTACAAGAGCCCTAAACCCTGCTCTATCCTGTGCCAATCTTATTGTCTCTGACACACCTACCCATATTACCCCAGCCACTGAATTGCTACATCTCATCGAGGGTCTTCCACTCCTGTGCTGTCCTCCAACTTCCCAAACATGACATCTCTTTCCAAGGACTGGTCCCTCCTTGCAATATGTCCAAAGTATGTCAGATGATGCTTCAGAATCCTTGCCTCCAGGGAGCAGCCTGATTGAACCCTCTCTAGGATGAACCTGTTCTCTCTCTTAGCAGTCCATGGTATATTCAATACTCTTCTCAAACACCACAGCTCAAAGGCATAAATTCTCCTTCTATCATCCATTGTACGAGGATGAATGTGGCATCAGGATTGGTGGAAGAATCATCTACAAGATGGGTTATGTAGATGATACAACCCTGCTTGCTAAAACTGAGGAGGACCTAAAGTGTTTGCTACAGAAGGTCAAGGACTGCAGTTTTCAATATGGATTGAAGATCAACATCAAGAAAACAAAGATTCTCACCACTAGGCCAATTGGCAGCATCAGTATGGATGGTGAAGAGATTGAGAGAGTTAACAGTTTTAGTTTACTTGGTTCCACAGTCAACACTCTTGGTAACAGCAGCTAGGAAATCAAGTGATGAATTGCACTGGGAAAGTCAGCTGTGAGGGACCTCTCAAGAGTACTGAAGAACAACGATGTCAGGCTGGAGACTAAGGTGCGCCTGATTCAGGCTATAGTCTTCGCAATTACGTGTTATGCATTGGAGAGTTGGGCAGTGAATAGGGATGATGGAAAGAGAATTGATGCCTTTGAGCAGTGGTGCTGGAGAAGAGTGTTGAATATAGCATGGACTGCTAGGAGAACAAACAGATTTGTCCTGGAGAGGGTAAAGCCGAAGTGCGCCTTAGAGTCAAGGATTCTGAAGCTTCATCTGACATACTTTGGCCATGTTGCAAGGAGGGGCTGGTCCTTGGAGAGGGATACCATGTTTGGGAGAGTGGAGGGACGGTGCAGGAGAGGAAGACCCTTGATGAGATGGATTAATTATGTGAGTGGAGTGGTGGGAATGGATGTGTTTGAGACGGGGAGGTTGGCACAGGATAGAACAGTGCTTAGAGCTCTTGTACAAGTGACTCAATGGCACATAACAACAACATCATCAGTAGTCATTGTCAAGCAAAGTCCATGGCTTAGATCAGGTGCACCTTAGTCTCCAGACTGACATTATTGCTATTCAGTACTTTAGAGAGATCTTTAACAGTAGACTTTCCCATCTCAATACATCTTTTAATGTCCTGGCTGCTGGTGCCAAGAGTGTTGACTGTGGAGCCAAGCAAACTAAACACCGTGAACATTCTCAGTCTCTTCACCATCTATCATGATGCTGTCAATTGGCTCAGTGGTGAGAATCTTTGTTTTCTTGATATTAAGCTCCAGCCCATATTGAAGACTGCAGTCCTTGACCTTCTGCAGCAAGCACTTCAGATCCTCCTCAGTTTCAGCAAGCAGGTATCTTAATTATTAGTGAGTACTATCTCGTAAAATGACACATGAATCTAGATTTTTCTTTTTATGAAAATTGGCTATATATTTTTTTTCTCCGCAGATACTCAGATAACAAAGTTTGAGTAAAGATTCACTGAGAGAATAAGAATAGACATGGCTACATTTCTGAGGTTTGAGTGTGTGTGTGTGTGTGTGTGTGTGTGTGTGTGTGTGTGTGTGTGTTCCTTTATAGTATCTCCGGTCTTTCCGGTAAATTCCTTTTTCCAAAATGGGCCTGATCCAGTGTTTAGTTCCTTGACTGCCTGAGAACATGTAGCTCAATCTCAACAGCAAGATCTGGCTGCCCAAGGACTTTGCTCCTGGCTCCTGCACCACCTGACACCATGATACAGGGCCCAGGAATGCCAAGAATGTAAACAGGAGTCTAACTTGAACAGGTGTTCTAGATCATGGGTCTCTGTGCCTCCTCATTTGTCCCCAGAATAGTTTATGGAAAGTGCCCTTGACGTCTACACCAGCTTGGGTATGCCATCTGCCCTTAGCCCAGACTAGGTGGCCCCAGATAAATTTAGATGCATAAATGCTGCATGCCATTAGTGGATCATTCCAAGACAATCATCTCCTCCACCCCAACCCCAGTCCTGCTGTGATCCTTCTGACAGCCATGCAAGGCAGGGAGGAGACTTCCTCCTTTACACTCAGCTCCAGACTAAAATACTAAGTACTTTCCCACCAAGCACATCAATCTTTGATGCCAAACCCTGATGATTTGCATTGCAAATAGCCAATCACAGTGACATTTCGCCACTGGGAGCAGAACCTGAGGCATCCCCATCTAACTAATGTTAGCCTGTAATGGGTTTAGAATTGTCATTTTAAAATAAAATTTATAAACATTTTAAACTTTTCTCCTCATTCTAATGCCAACTGCAAACCATGAGCTTACTAACTGTTCCCTGTGTCTTCCCACTTCTACCCCTTAGCTGATGCCCAGCGGATGTATGGTAACATTTTCCCTACTTTGGTCTTCTCTTGAGTGTTTCATTTCTTAGTTCCTTTGTGCCATTCAATCCTCTTTGACTTCTTATAATTTGAGATCTTTAACAAGAACTTATTTACAATATGAGAATGTAAATAGAAAACTTTCATTAGATGAAATTTAGCTAGGAGGCAATGTTGTGTTGATGAAGCTGGGTTTGATGTCAGAAGGATCTTGGTACCAATGGCTGCTTTCTGAGTTTGTGATTTTTAAGTTTAATTACCTAACTTCCAAAAAGGTCTGATGGTGCAATTGTTTAAATACTAGGCTGCTAACCAAATGGTAGACAGTTAGAGTCCATGGGAGCAGGGAGTGCTAAGAAAAAAGGCCAAAGAAAAACAACACAAAACAAAACCCAGTAATATGCATAATTTACAGCCCAGAAAACTTCATGGTGTAGTTAGTTCTACTCTCTCACATTAGGTCACTATGGGTAAAAATCCACTTAATGGCATCTGACAACGGGGCCTAAGTACATATAAGATGAGATATAATAAAAAAATTGACTTTTGATTGTTTATTATTTAGGAGCTGTACTACTATCCCAAAGGCAACCACTCCATTTGAGAAAAATGGGCAAGCTTCTCCAATGCAATTTACTGCCTCTGAAAATCCACCGAATGTCAGCTATGAGTCAGTTTCAACTCGACAGTACATAACACAGCGATGGAATAGTGATGTTAGACATAAGAATTTTGCCTCCCACGGATTCAGAATCAATTCTGACTCATAATTACCCTACAGAATAGAGTAGAACAGCGCACAGAGTTTAACTGCCCACTTTCTTTTTTTTTTTTTTTTAATTTTGTGTACGTGTACCGTCAAATCAGATCTGACTGGTACAGGAGGATATTGCGCCTCCTTCTCCGGCAGAGCGTCTGGTGGATTCGAACCGTGTTCCTCTGGGATTGCAGTGCAGTTTCTTGCCACTAGGCCACCAGAGCTCCCCTAACTGCCCACTTTCAACACTGGGTTTTCAAGACTCTAAATCGTTATGGAAACAGATATTATCTGTCCACAGAGCTGTCTGAGGGTTCAAACCACTGATCTTTCAGTTGTAAGCTGAGCATTTTAAGCACCATGTTACCAGGGCTTCTAAGTAATAGTAACTAATTCCAAAATGTCTTTATTCTAAATCTGTATTGTCTTTTAAATTTAAATACACATGAAAGTGGATTATGGGTGACTGACTACACTAATCCTTTCATGACCAAATAATTTCTTCCTCATAATTATTTTTCCAGTCTTATGTGTTTTCAAAAATGGAAGAAATACAGAAACCAAGAGGAATGTTTTTTTATAAATTGGACTCTGGTTTTACAGAGTACAAATGAAACAAACTCATTTCTTGAGTCATACATATATACTTCAAGTTCTCTGCCAGACGTTGGCACATGCTACAAGTAGAATAGTCACTCTTAAGGAAACATTAGAGGTTGAAAATGTTTGTGAGCATTGTATGTCCCAGAGATCACAAAATAGTCTTGCATCACACTTGGACTAAACCTAATTCCTTGCAGAGAGTAAGTGCTGATTAGGGATAGGATACTTTTGTCTGATTACACATAGACTTTATAGGTAATATGATGGTTTTCTGATTTAGAATAAAGACATCTTTAGATTCCAAATCTGCTGCTAAGATGTACTATTCTCCTATATAGTTTACTCAAACATTGAATAGCTTAGTTTCCTCATTTGAATAATAGAACTATTACAGTGTGCCTTATAAGGTGGTTTTGAATATCAACTGAGATAATACAGGCAGTGGTATCTGCTAACCTTTGTTAATTTGTGCATTATGCAAAAGGCATCAACTGTTGTATAATCTGAATTATCTTACAGACTGAATTGTATGCCCCAAAAGGACACTTTGAAGTTCTAGTCCTTTTGTCAGTGAATGGAGGCTTGTTTGGTGAAATAGCATTTTTCTAAGGCAGATGTTATTATCAGTTAGGCTAATAACATCAGAATGTATAAGAGTCTTATGAAAAAAGAGAAATATGGAAATAATTGCACTCAGGGGGAAGACAACGTAGAAGAATTTCTCTATTAGCCAATGAACATCAAGACATGCTAGGACGACAGAGCCTTCTCAGAAGGCAGGACTCTCAGAATACTCCCTAAAAGTCAGGCACAGCTTTGAACACACTCTATGGAGCAGTTCTGCTCTGCACATGCGAGAGTTCCCTTTGTCATCATTCACTAGACAGTGACTTACCGAAATAGCAAGAGATGAAATGGACAAAGAAATCTTCTTGTGTCAAGCAGAGAGAAAACAGTCTATGCCCTGTACCGGGATAACTAGCCTCCAAGTTTGTGAGGAAAAAAAATCAGGAAAAGTGTGTGTGACAGGGGTGTATCCTTTCCCCATACCTATCCTATCTGTATGCTGAACAAATAATTTGTGAAGCCAGACTCCATAAAAAAGAAGGTGGCATCAAGATCAGAGGAAAAGTGATCAACAACTTTCACTATGTAGATGACACAAATTCACGATGGCTTAAAGCAAGGAGGAACTGAAGCGCTTGTTCAGGAAAATCAAAGACTATAGCCTGCATTCAACATGGATTACATCTTAACATCAAGAAGACGAAAAACAATGTATGCAAGCTTTTAAGCAAACCAGTACATAATAAAAGTTTTATTTTAAAAATTTGAACAAATAGGTCTCAGAAAAGGTGCAACCAGTGCAGTCCTTGGGGGCAAAGATGTCAAAACTCTGCCTCTCATATTTTGGACATGTTTTTAGGCTACACTTTTCCCTAGAAAAGGATATCATGCTTTGATGCCACTTCTGCTTCCAATTGAAGAGTAGGGGGTCAGTAAAAGAGAGAAAGACTCTCATGGAGGTGGATTGGCACAGTGACTGCAGCAAAGGGCTTAAGTGTGTGAGAGATGGTGAGGATGGCATAGGTAGGCTAGGATTCAGAGCTGTTGTTCACAGGGTTTCTGAGTCAGACCCCACTTCACAGCATCTAACAACAACAAAACCATTCACTTGAAACCTATTTTTTTATGGCATCCCTGAGAAACTAAGATAGATATCAACTGCAAGTGGTTCATTTGTCTTTCTATTAGAGCTCTTGTTCCCTTGGTGACATCGGGTTAAGTGTTAACAAGTCCTTTATTCACTTATAACAACTCCTTGTGACAGGATAGGATGACACCACAGGATTTTCTAGGCTGTGATACAGAAAGTCAGACTTTCAATTTGGTTAATACATGTATCTATATAGATTATTTTTTTTTGTTCTTCTGCACAACCACTACATGCCTTTGAATCATCAACCTTGCAGTTAGAAGTTTTTAATCTCTTTTTGTACCAGTACTTCTATTGACCTATTATTATTTTTTATTAGGCATTACCAAGTCAGTACCAACTCATAATGAGCCCACGTATATCAGAACAGAACTCTGTTGGGCCCTGTGCCGTCCTCATTGGTGCACTTGAGTCAATTGTTGCAGCTGCTCCTTTTAAGGTCTCTGATTCTCTCAAGTACTGAGGCTGCTGTACTTTTCAGAGAATGATATCTCTGATAATATGTTCAAAGTAAATGAGAAAAAGTCTATCCATATTGTCCGAAGGAGCTTCTGGCCGTACTTATTCTGAATGAACTTTGCTACTTCTCTCTTTTCTTTAACTTTTTTTAATTTCTTTTTTTTAATTGTGTTTCATTCATGTATTTTTTGGGGGAGAGAGTCATTCATTGGGATTCTCTCTCTCTCTCTCTCTCTTTCTTTTCCTCCCTCACTCCCCCCCACTAAACTCTGCAACCCTGTGATTTCCCCCTAATCCTTACCCTTAACTCCATTTCCCCTCCCTTCCTTCTTTGTATATCCACACACATCTCAGTGGTTATCCTTCTGTTTTTACAGTAATAGTCTTATACAGTATTTATTCTTATGTGCCTGCATTAGTTCACTTAGCATAATGCTCTCTAACCTCTCCTATATTATACAGTATTTTTTAAAATCTTTCCTTTTGAGCATTGCATAGCATTGAATCATGTCAATGTACCACAGTTTCTCAATCCAGTCATTTTATTGAAGGGCATTTGGGATGTTTCCATGGATTTTTTATTTTGGATAATGCTTCTATGAACATCAGTGTACAAATTTCCATTTGTAGCTCAATTTTGCTTTCCATGGAGTATGACTGGGTTAATTGGGATGGGAGTGTCAGAGACAGTGCGATTGGCACAGGACAAAGCAAAGTTTAGGGCTATTGTACATAGGGTCGCTGTGAGTCACAAGTGACTCGACGGCACCAAACAACAATAACAACATATTTCTAGCAGTGTAAATCTGGATCATATTGCATCTATATGTTCAGCTTTTTGAGGACACATCAAACTATTTCATTATTTGCAATATTATACATAATTTATCATAATTCACAGAGCTGATTGCATAGTCAATGAAATCTCAGTATTTAGTCAAGCTATTTCTGATATCAGCAATGATATTTGATGTTCCCTTCTTGGATTCCTGGTAATTCCCAATGTGCTGCTACAACTATTTTTTAAAATATTTTAAAGAAAATTTTACTAAGATGTGATATTTTGATGTTATTCAATAATATTTTTAAATTTTTGATTATTTTATTAAATTATTTTGTTATTTTATTTAATTATTAGTTATTTTAACAAAAGTTTACAGAAAAGTTAGATTGTCATTTATTCATTGCTGCACATTTTACTCCCTCTCCCTCTCTTTCCTTTCCCATAGGTCATTTTTTTAAAGTATTCATTCATTGTTGCACAATTACATCCCCCTCTAGCCTTCTTTTCAATGGATAGATAATGAACATTACATTGGAACAGATGAAAGAAAGAAAGAATTGTTTAAAAGGAATATATGATTAGGCTTTATATGTCTGACAACAGACCAGAATACATTGTTAAGTAAGTTTTGAATTATGTCAGCAAATTTTTATTTGGAATGGGAACAGATGTGTATCTCTTCCTATTATATGGCCAAGTAGTCATCGTCTACATTGATTGGCAGGATTGAGTGCTTTAGCGTTGTATCCTTTTGTTAATACATCTCAATTATATTCAGTGAATTTCTACACTCTTGTTTTTTACCAGTCTTCACCACTGCAGCTTTAGTCTGCCATAAAATTTCTAAATGTGATTAATTGGCATCCTTTATATCTTTTGAGGGATCTGTATATTCAAACTGTTTTGATAGTTATATTATTCCTTTTTTACTATTTTTTTCCACATATATATATATATATATACACACACACACACACACACACTGGTATTTTCCAGATGGCAAAGCTTCATCTTATATACTTTGGGCATATTATTATAAGACATTATTCCATAAAGATGGCAGGAAGATTTAAAAACAATTTGCAATGTGCAGATGACACAACCTTGCTTGCACAAAGCTAAAAAACTAATGGAGTTTGCTGCAGAAGATCAAGGACTATAGCCTTCAATATGGAAGAAATAGCAAGGAAAAAAACCCTTCTCACCAATGGGCCAATAGATAACATCATGATAGGTGAAGAAAAGATTAAAATTGTCAGTGATTTAATCTTATTTGAATCCACAATCAATACCCTTGATACCAGCAGTCAGGAGATAAGGAGAAGTGCAGCATTGGGAAAGGCTGCTATCAGAGATACCTTCAAGTTCATGCAGAGAAATGATATTAGTTTAAAAACTAAGGAGCACCTGATTCGAGTCATGTTTTCCCCCCCCCAATAATCTGATATGCATTTGAGAGCTGGAAAATTAATAAGGATTGCAGAAGAAGAATTGGTGCCTTTGAGTTGTGGTGTAGAGAAGAGTACTGAATATCCCACAGACTACCAAAGAAACAAACAGGTACGGCTTGGAGAAAGTGCTGCCAGTGTGCTCCTTAGAGGCAAAAAAGGCAAAGATTCATCTCATATACATTGGCCATGTTAGGGGAAGTTACTCCTTGGAAAGAGACATCACGTTTTGAAAGGTGGAAGGTCAGCAAGCAAGTAGGATCCTCAGTGAGATGGATTGACACTACAGCAAAGGGTTCATATGTGTCAGAGATGATGAGAATGGCACAGGATAGGACAGAGTTCAGATATTTTGTTCATGTTGTTTTTATTACGTGCCATTGAGTCAACTCAACTCATAGTAACCCTATGAACAATAGCTCTGAATCCGGCCCTATTTAAACCCAATCTCACTGTCTCTGACTGTGTCAATCTATTTCATGTGAGGTCTTCTCCTGTAATGATCTTCCACCCTTCCACATAAAACCAACATATAACCTGTGGTAACATCATCACCCTGAAAGTAATACATACTAACCACTTTAAAATAAAATGCATAAATACACAATGGACCACCTTCCCCAAAATTAGCTTCCTAATGCTGTAAATCTTAACGAGAGGAAACAGCCCATCTATCTCCTGAGAATTTGCTGGTGGAATCAGCCCCTTTTAAAATTAATCTATTAACGAGGATATATTCTTTTTGTGGTAGGGTAAAGGTCCTGGGTATTGCCTGCCTCTGAGGTGGCTTTACATAACAGTTGGAATTGTTGTAACTGTAGTTCTGTTTATTCTGGACAAAGAATACCACAAAACAACTTTCTGAGATTGGACAGCTTAATTTTTGTAGCATAAATATTTCCCACCACATCTTTGCATTCCAAAACTAAAATGCTTGTGGAAGGATTACAAACTAAAAGATAGGAAAGATCCAGTGGGATCTGAAAAAGATAGGATAATAGTGGGCATACATCAATAGTGGTTAAATTAAAAAGACTCAATGTATGGGAATTATTGTATGAAATACTATGTGAATGAAAGAATGTGTGAAAAACATTGTATATGAATTTTAGAAAGTTTGAAAAAAAGAAAAATAAGACAAAACAAAAATAATCAATTCATTGCTCTCATGTCAATTTTGACTCCTGAAAATGTCATGTATTAGAGAAGTTGTAATTATGTTCAAGTAAGCTGTTGGCCAGAGGTTCTTTCACTGGACCGTTAGAGTTCAAGCTGCTCTGAAAGAATTGGCAAAAAACAAGACCCTAAGAATTGATGGCATACAAATTGACATATTTCAACAAACAGATGCTGCCCTTGAAGTGCTCAACATGTTATGCCAAGAAATCTGGAGCACAGCCACCTGGGAAACTGATTAGAAAAGATCTATATTTGTTCCCAGTACAAAGAAAGGTGACCCAATAGAATGCAGAAATATTGAACAATATCATTAATATTACATGCAAGCAAGATTCTGCTGAAAATTATCCAAAAAATTACTGAAACAGCACATCAACAGAGAACTAACTGCCTGAAGTGCAGTCTGGGTTTAGAAGAGATTGTGGTAGTAGGGATATTATAGCTAAGGTAGATAGATCTTGGTTGAAAGCAGAGAATACCAGAGGAATTTCTATCTGTGTTTCAATGACTATGCACAGCCATTTGACTGTGTAGATCACAACAAACTGTGGCTAATCTTGAGTAGAATGAGAATCCCAGACCACTTGATAGTTTTTATGCTAAACCTATACTTGGATCATGAGGCAGCCATTAGAACAGAGAAAGGAAACACTGCATGGTTCAAAATTGTGACAGGTGTATGCCAGGGATGTTTCTTATCGCCATACCTTTTCAATCTATTTGTAGAACAGATTATCTGGGATGCTGGGCTATATGAGAAGAAATGTCGCATCTTAGTTATGCAGATGACACAACCTTGCTTGCTGAAATAGAGGAGGACCTGACGTACTTGCTGCAGAAAGTCAAGGACTGCAACACCCAATATGGATTGAAGCCTCACATCAAAAAAAACAAATATTCTCCCCTGTGGGCCAATTGGCAGCATCATGAAAGATGATGAAGAGATTGAGATTGTTAACAGCTTCCATTTTCTTGGCTCCACTATCAACACTCTTGATACTAGCAGCCAGATATTAAAAGATAAATTGCACCAAGAAAGTCTACTGTCAGAGACCTCTCCAAAGTATTGAAGAGCAATAATGTCAGTATGGATACCAAGGTGTGCCTGATTCAGGCCATGGTCTTTGCAATTACTTGCTATTTATCAGAAAGCTGGACAATGACTAAGAATGATAGAACAAGAATTGATGCCTTTGAGTTGTGGTAGCGGAGAAGAGCTTTGAATATACCATCGACTGCTAAGAGAACAAACAGTTTCATCCTGGAGAGGATAAAAACAGTCTGCTTCTTGGAGGCAAGGATTCTGAAGCTCAGACTGACATAACTTTGACCATGTTCCAAGAAGGAACCAGTCCTTGGAGAAGGACATCATTCTTGGGAGAATGAGGAGAGAGGAAGACCCTCAGTGAGATGGATTGATCCAGTGACTGGCGTAACAAGGGAAGGTTTGTCAGAGATAATAGGATTGGCACAGGCTAGAGCATTGTATAGAGCTATTTTACCGAGAATGGCTATGAGTCACAAGTGACTCAACCAGCACATAACAACAGCAACAACTAGGTAGGTTTGTTCTATCAATTTGTAAGTTATTTAACCACAATTCAAACCTACTACCATCCCAATAAATAATGACTTTTTATTGGCTATTGAAAGCCCTAGGACTGTCCATGTTTCTCCAGTGGGGTGACTTGGAACAAACAGACTTTTCAGTTAGCCACAGTGATTAACTGGTCAGGTTAATAGTTTAACACAAACCATTTGTGCCACTCAGATTAGGGTTCCATTATTTCCCACTTCTCCAGTTTGGTGCTCTCCACCCTTAAAAACTCCTGAGGTGATTTAGCTGCACACTCCTTCAATCTTCTGCTAATATTTCCTGCCCCTTTCTCTGCCTGTCAGAGTTTACTTTCAAGACCCTAACTTACTGTTATATTCCTATAAAACCATGAAGAAGAAATCTCTCTTTTTCAAACTTCTTGGCCCTTATCACAACCTATGAGACAAAATAGACTAGCTTTTCCAGCATACATTGACTCTCCTTGAGGAAAGGGGATATTTCTTGTTCATTGCTTTTAAAAACTATGGCTTTCAATTGGAGTTTATTTAAAGTACTTGAATCACTTTTATTTGAAACTTGAGTGCCAAGTCTGGTATTTTTCCATATTCTAAGAAAATCACAAAGGAAGAAAATTCTTATAGCATGTATGTTCTCAGAAAGTAATTCATGTCTTAGGAAAGAATTTGAAAAGAACAAAACAGGGAGCCTCTGTTCCCTAGGGTTTCATACCTGGGATCTCTTGATGTGCTTGATGATATTTCACCATTGCCTGTACTAATCTGGGTGCTCAGTGAGTGAATAGCATGTAGTGAAATTTTGCTGAGTCTAAAGATCTGTGCTGGTGCAGAGTTACAAAGCTTTAGACATGAAATACACAGCACAGCCAGCAGAGACCCTGCCAGTACAAGGTAAACCACCAAGAGGGGCAACTGGGTGGATGTGAAGGAATATGGTGGACAAGGGGAAGAAGAAAGTTGGCTGAATGAAGGTCAGGTCATGGAATACTTTGTACAATATTCAAAAGAAGGGTGCGGGGTTTTTTGTTTGTTTATTTTCGTTTTGGGTTTTTTTAAACTATGTGCTATAAAGTAATGTGGTAGGAAGTGGTGGAAGCTTGATGGCTTGCAAGACAATTTAAGGCTCATACAGCAGGTGCCATCCTTGCTTCCCACAAAGCACAAGGATGTTCATACAAACTCCACTTTAACCTAACATCTAATGTAATCTCTAAAGGTCTCAAACATTAATAGCATTAATAGCACAATTTGATATTGACTTTTTAATGGACTACATCAGAACCTCCAAGCATAGAAACATTGGGTAAGAATGTTGTCTAAATGCAGTCTCACCTTGCATGCCTTTATAACTTTCCAAAAGAATCTTGAATACTTTTCTCCCTCATGGAAATAACTGTATTCTCTCCTCTTTCCTAGTTCTTTATCTTCAACTAGCTTTAAACAGTTTCAGTTTTGGCAATAATCACTGGGAAGACTAATGGCAACATGGTTAAAAATTATTCCACTTTGACTCAACCTCTTTTTTACTCCCAGGATTTCACAGCTGTTTCTTGTTTCCTTGTGTTCTTCAGTCACACTACATTTTGTTCAGCTTTAAATGGGAAAAACAGAAACTCTGCTTACTTTGGAACATGGCTTTCTGTCTCTGAACAGCAAGCTCTGTTTTAAGCACTAAAACTCTGGGTTCCCAATTTACCAGTTGTTCTCCTTTGAATGCAGCAACAATCTCCCCAGGGCACTTGAGTAAATGAGGTTGCTCTCTACAATTAATGAAATGCATTAATGTCATTATGTTTTCTCCACTTCTCCCAAAATTTTAAGTAAGATTTTCAGGAGTCTCTGCTTTATGATGCAAAGCAAGAAGAATGATATTGAATTAAAAACGATATCAATGAGCAGTGTTGTAAATTAAATAGGAGAAATTATTTCATACCATTCTCAGACCTATGTGCCCTTTCTTGATAAATTATTTTGACCCAAGGGTAAATTGATTTGGTAAATTTTTTAGACATGGGTTAGTAATTTGCTTTCATATTAAATATTTATTTTTTTTAATGTAAATGCTTGGCAGTAGATACTGAGTTATTCTGAAAAGTATTTTCCCCAGTGAGTTGTTTGTTGTTTTTGTTACTGGAAGATGTCATCAAGTTAACTATGAATCATACTCACCTTATGAACAATAGAACTAAACCTTGCCTTTTATTGCACCATCTTCAAGATCTCTACTGTCGCAACATTGGTTCACCTTTTGAGGATCTTCCTCTTTTTCACTGACCCTCCGTCATTCTTAGCATAGTGTATTTATTCCTGACAATATGATCAAAGTATGTGTGTGTGTGAAATAAAGTTTCACTATGATTGCTTATAAGGCACACTCTTATGGCCCCTTCTCAAAGATATGTTTGGTCTTTTAGCAGTCCATGGGATATTCAGTACTGTTTATCAATAGCAAAACTAAAGGTATTGATTCTTCTTCTGTCATTCTAATTAATTGCGCAACTTCTGGATGCATAGAAAATATTGGGGGAAAAAACCCTGGCTTTTGCCAGGTGCACCTTGGTCTTTAAACTGACATCACTACTCTTTTAACACTCCAGAGAGGTTCTTGACAGCATATTTTTCTGATGCAATATACCTTGATTTTTTGACTGATGTTCCTATGGGGTGTTGATTATGGATCTAAGTAAAACAAAATAATGGGAAATTTCAGTCTTCTCTCCATGTCTCATGATTTTGCATTTCTTACATTGGTAAGTACTATTGTTTTCTTGTTATTAAGATGTAATACATATCAACATCTGGACTCTTTGATATTTTACAGCAACTCTTTCAAGTCCTCTTCATTGTCAGCAAGCAAAAGTGTGTCACCTACATATCACACAAGTTGTTAATGAATTTTCCTTGAATCCTAGTGTCTCATTCTTCTTCATAGAGTCCAAATTCTCAAATTATTTGCTCAGCATATAGGTTGAATAGGTATTGAGAGAGGATACACAGATTTCCTAATTTTATACCATTCAGTGTTCCCTTATTCTTTCTAGACAATTTATGGTTTACGTAATGATTTCACATGAGTACTTTAAGTGTTCTGGGATGCCCATTCTTTGGATATGAAATCAAGATGCATTAATAATAATTAGTGACTAGAATGAAAAAGTGGAAACAAAGAATAAGGACTGGTATTTATAAAATATGGACCTGATACAGAAATAAGGTGGGACATTGAATGATTAAATTTTGTACAACTTATTATTTAATCACCTTAAATACCTTCTTTTTTAATATTATTAATTTCGATGAATATTTACAGAGATTTTGGATTTCCATTCATTTATTGTTGTACTTTTCTCCCCAGCTCCCCCACCCCCACCTCCAGTTTGCTCTTCTCTTTGAAAAGCAAAAGAAAAATTTCCTCATTGGTATACAATCGCCCACCCCCCATCACCCCCACCTGGAGTATACTCCACTCTGCAACCTTCATTCCGGACTCTTATGATAATCATAATGCCCTATAATATACTGCTTTTAAACTGTTCTGTACCTCATCCGTTTTAAATACCTTCTTAAAAACATGGATCTCTTCTGACATTAGACAAATGAATTAGACTGGCAATATCTATAGAAAGGAATAATTGAAAAACTCAATATCAGCGGTAAAAAAAAGGTCTACTGTGAAGTAGATGTCCAATTAATCATGTGAAGTTCAAGTTTAAGTTGAAGAAAACTTTAGGATAACTAGTAAAGTGTGTGAGGGCCTAAGGGGAGAAGGGGTGAGAGAAGAGGGTGAGGATGGGCAGGGCAAATTTCACAGGGTGGCACAATTTGGTGGGTGGCAGAAAAGAGGGGAAATGGAAAGGATCCAGCTGAGACCTGAAAATGATGGGGTAATGTCAGACATAGTTCAAAAGTGATTAATTTTATAAAACATAATTGTAAGACATGTGAATGAAGGAAAGGGAGAAACACAATTTATGCAAATTTTGTATGCAAAACAATATAAATTTAAAAAATCCACAAGACAGAAAAATATGATGTTGAGTATATCCTACTTGAATTTTAAAACCATTTTGAGACTAAATGTTATGTATTAAACTCTGATTATCAAAGATGACTTGTGGGATTATATAAAAGATATCATCCATGAAGAAAACAAAGACAGGGAAGAAAGAAAAGACCGAAATAGATGTCAGAAGAGTTTCTGAAAATTGCACTACAACATAGACCAAAACATAAGGAGGGAAAGATTAAGTAAAATATCTGAATAGAGGATTCAAAGGGCAGCTCAAGACTACAAAGCAAAAAGTTGGAACTAAAAAAACGAAAGGAAAGATCATGCTCAGCATTTCTCAAGCTCAAAGAACTGAAATACAAATGCAAGCCTCAAATTACAATATGGAATTATTCAATTAGAAAAATCCTGAATGATGCAGAAAAAGTCTTAAGAATATAGACAGAGTCATTATATTTGCTGAAGACTTTTTTTTTCTTAAATGGCCAGAGAACTACCATAAATTCAGACTGAATTCAGAAGAGAGTATAGTAAGATAGTATTATTGCTGATTTCAGATGGATCTTGTTTGAAATCAGAAAATACTTAAAAGAGTTGTTTGTTGTTGTTGCTATGCGATCTGGAATCAAAACTGACTCATAGCCAACTGCCTGGTAAGTTTTTAAGAGGCAGTAAATCACACAAGAAGAGATTTCTCATCCTTCTCCCTCAGAGCAGCTGTTGGACTTGTACTATGTGCCTTTGGATTTGCAGTGCAGCTTTTTACCACTAGGCCACTAGAGCTTTGCATTTTATGGACTATAAAAAGGTATTTCACTGTGTAGATCATAATAAGATGGATAACATTGAGAAGAATGGGAATCCCAAAACTCTTCGTTGTTCTCACATGAAACCTCCCCAAAAAGTTGTTAGGTGCATTTGAGTCAAGTACAACTGATAGAAACTCTACGAACAATAATTCTGAACCCTGTCCTATCCTGACACACTCAAGCTCATTGATACAGTCATGGTGTCAATCCACTTGCATGAGTGTCTTCCTGTCTTCTGCCATTTTTCCACCTTTCCAACCATCATGTCCTCTGTCATGCCTTTCCTAGCAACATGCACAAAGTATGTGAGATTAATTTTTATCACCTTTGCCTCCAAGGAGAACTCTGACTCCTTGATAAGACATATCTGTTTGTTCTTTTTGTAGTTCATTAGATACTTAGTATTCTTGAAGACCATAGTTCAAAGGCATCAATTCTTACTTCATTCTTTTTATTATCCCACTCTCAGCAACATAGCAAGTGGTTGAAAAAAACCATGGCATAAGTCAGATGAACTTCAGTCTCAAACTAACATAACTTCTCCATAATTTGGAGAAGTCCCTGACTGCAGACATGCTTAGTGCAATAGATCTCCTGATCTGATTGCTGGTAGCAAGTGTATTTATAGTGAATCCGCTTTCAGTGAGCAAATTTGTATCATCAGCATAATAAAGGTTATTGATGAGTCTTCTTCCAATTCTGATGCTGTCTTCTTCTTCATAGGGTCCACCTTCTCAATAATTTGATCAGAATACAGACTGACTAGATATAGAGAAGGGATACAACCCTGATAAACACATTTCTTAATTTTAAGCCATGCAGTGTTCCCTTGTTGTTTGCACAAAAGTCTCTTGGGTTAGGAATAGATTTCAAAATGCCTTGGCATTGTTGATAAACAAACATTCTTCTGTTATTCTTTGTTTTTAGCCAGAATCCATCTGATATCAGTAATGATATTTCTGGTACCACAGTCTCTTCTAAATCCAGCTTGAACTCCTGACAGTTGCCTATGTACAGTTCTAGTAAACTTAAAATAATCTTCAGCAAAATTTTGCTTGAATGTGATTGATAATTTCCACATTCTGTTGGATTACTTTCTTTTGGATTGGGAAAAATATGGAACTCTTCCAGTTCACTGGCCAAACAGCTGTCCTCCAAATTTAATAGCATAGTTTGGTGAGCATAGCAAGGGCTGTATTTGTCATTTGAAACATTTCAGTTGGTATCCCTAATTCCTGAAGCCTATACTATGGAACAAACCCTCAATTACTCATGTGAAAGTTAAAAATTGAGGCTAGAAGAAATAAAAACAAACAAAAAAATTCATCAACTAAACTAAGTGCCAATTTTGCAGCAGTGGTAACCAAAACAGCATGGTACAGGTACAATGACAGGCACAAAGATAAATAGAACAGAATTGAGAACCCAGAAATAGACCCAGGTATCTATGGTCAACTAATATTTGACAAGGAAATCAAAGCTTTCAAATGGGGAAATGAAAACCTCTTCATCAAATCGTGCTGGCAAAATTGGACTTCAACCTGCAGAAAGCTGAAACAGTATCCACATCTCATACCATAGACAAATATCAACCCAAGGTGGATCAGAGACCTGGAAGTAAAGTCCAAAACCATAACATTCATGAGAAACAAAATGGGATCAAGTTTAGAAGCACTAGTCCAAGCTATAAAGAGACTATCAAATACAACTAGTAATGCACATTCTAAAGAGGATAAAATTGATGCATGGGACCTTCTAAAGAATAAATCTCTGTGCACATAAAAAAATTTTCCCAACAGGGTTAAAAGAAAACCTACAGACTGAGAACAAACATTTGGTAATACGATCATGGACAAGAATGTTACAACAAAAGTTTACAGAATACTTGTGAACCTCCACAAGAAAAATACTGATAAACCAATTACAAAATGGGCAAAAGACATGGAAAGAATTTTCACAGAGGAAGCTATTAGAATGGCAAACAAACACATGACAAATCACTGGCTATAAGAGATGCAAATCAAAACCACAATGAGGTACCATCTCACTCCAGTAAGAGTGGCAAAGTTTAACAGGGCAGCAAGTAATAGATGTTGGAGAGGATGTGGTGAGAAAGGAACTCTTATACATTGTTGGTGGGATTGTAAAATGGTAAAACCATTCTGGAAGACAGTTTGGAGCTTCCTCTAAAAGCTGACCATAGAAATTCCATATGACCCAGCTATTCCACTACTTGGAATATATTTTGAGAAAATGAGAAGTGAGGCACAAACTGAGATTTGTACACCAATGTTCATAGCAACATTATTCCCTATCGCAAGAACTTGGAAACAGCCCAAATGTCCAGCCACAAACAAATGGATTGAAAAATTATGGTACATTCACACAATGGAATACTATGCAGCAAGCAGGAGCAATAACTCAGTAAATTATTATCTAACTTTTGAGGGACTGCAGAGCATTATGCTGAACTAACTCAGTCCTACAAGGATAAATATTGTATAAAACCATTATTGTAGAATGAATATAAGGATCCAGAATGGGTGAGAGAGGCTGGAAGCCAAGGGATGTGGATGTGCAGGGGGAAGAGGGGATTAATCATTGGGTTGTATAATTTGATGGGAGGGTGAGGGAAATTGAAAGATTTGTTCGAATTTGTATTAGAATTTTGTACATAAACTAGTGAAAAGAAAAGAGTCAACTTGGGATTGGCGAAAGGAGGGAGAGGGGTTAAATGTACAACAATGAATGAATGAAACTCTAACTGTTCTGTAAACTTTTGTTAAGATGACAATTAAAATTAAAAAATTATATAAATAAATATTATATTTGTTTTCTTGTTGATTATGTGCCATTAGATTGGAATTAACTAATAATTCACGCTCCAGCAGGTTTTTCGAGACTGTAAATTGCCCTGGAGGAGAAGACTCATCTTCCTTCTGTGGAGAAGTTGATGAACTTGACCCTGCTGAATTTGCATTTGCACTACACCTCTTTATTGCTGGGCTAACAGATCTACTTTTAAAGTGCTGCATTATTTTATTTTACAAAAATACCCTAGGTAATTCCTCAGATACTGAGTTGTTTATTCCTGAATGTTTCTGACATTAATGTAGTTATTGTATGGTACAACGAACTGTTGCTGTTGTTATGTGCAGTCTAGTTGGAACAGACACGCTTGATGCTCCAACAGCTTTTCATTCTGATGAATGCTTAATAGCATGAGAATAAGAGAGTGTTCACCTTTGTTCCGTGGATTAGCTGGCAGATTTGAACCATATGCTTTCAAATTGCTAAACAACAAATGAAAAGTCCTGAGAATTATCAGACCCCTACATATGTGTCTAGGTTGAAAAACATGAACCATAACAGGAAAAATGGGTTTAAAACAACTCTTTTTCTTACTCTTTTACTAAAAAAAATATGTGTAATGAATGCCTTTTAAATGATAGGCAGGCTTGTTAAGTGCTGTTTAAGAAAGTAGGACTCACTTGTCCCAAGCTTTCCTGAACTTAACAGTTTCATAAGCATAGACAAGAGTGCATGGGATAGAAGAAGAGAGATCTGCAACAAGTTGTAACTTAAACACTCTGGGCCTCAACTTGTTCAAATATGAAACAAGGGCAGTATCTATTTGAGCACCAGATGACAGTATGTTCAAGTACTAGACCAAAGGAAAGCACGACAATAAAACATTGCTTCTTTCAAATTAAATCGAACTCAAAATGACTACTGGTAAAGCCATTTTCATAACCATTACAGTAAGCAATATTAAAAAAATTTATAGTTATAATTTCCACTGAACTCTAAATCCAAAATAATGGTTGTCATGACATTATTATGCTATTGTTGAAATCAGTCACGTCTGGTGTGTGGCACAGCATCTGTTTAGCAGTTGTCTGGTTGGGCAAGCAAAAAGGAACTTCTTCAGCCGAAATTTCAGGGGACTGTTTAAGAGAGGTAGCACAGGCATCTGAACTTGGAAGGTGGCCAAGATCATTAGAATTAACAACCATCCTGCGCAGGTGGTGCATACCACAGATGCTTTAACCATCATCTTGACTTCTCATCTGAAAGGCGTAATCTCTAACAGTCAAAGTCTGCAGTTTATAGCCCACCATGTAAAGAATCAGTAGGGTAGTAAATCATGGCAGCACTTCCTGTGGGGAGGGCTTCCTGTGCAAGTCTTTCTGATGTAGAAAAAGAAAGGAGAGCTTAAAATACTAATCTCCTGAGTTTACTTTTACTCTGAAACTGCTTCCTCCACCATGAGTGCCTTTGCGCTTTGGGAATGTTAACTAATTTTAATATTGGCTTAAAGAAAGCATAATTAGAAAGGTAAATCTACTGAGGGGACAACCAACTTATATCTTCTGGGGTGAGGTTCGTGTGTGTGTGTGTGTGTGTGTGTGTGTGTGTGTGTGTTTCAGTGTATTTTAACTAGATATTCTGGGTTCTATCCAGCACTCCGGAACAATGTTTATCAGGCAGTAGGATCAAAATAAACATATTTGATGAAAGTATAATGTATTTACTCTTAATGTTCAAGATAAGGAGCTTTGGTGACATTATATGAAAAAGGTCAGATTGCTGACAGAAAGGTGGTACATCTAAATCCAACATGTGTGAAAGCTGGCCAGCCTTTTCCCCTTAAGATGGACATCCTCAGAAACCTAATGGAGGATTATTAGGAGCCGAAATCAACTGGATGCATTTTTATTGTTTTTCTAATGATCAGAATAATCAAGAGATTTATAAAATCTCTACATAAAATTGCTAGAATCAGGCTCTTTACAAAATCAATGTATAAATAATTTCAAATTATAAAGTTTTGAGTTCTTAATATGGCAAAACTATGTGAAATGAAGCCTTCCAATCTTTGTCTCTAAGGAGCAACTTGATTTCACTATCTCCACCACACATCTGTTTGTTCCCTTGGCAGCCCATGATATGTTCAGTTCATTTCACTGGTGCCACAACTCAAAGGCAATGATTCTACTCCTGTCATCCTTAGTTGTTGTCCAGCTATAAGATACATAGAAAGTAATTGAGAAGACAATTGGTTGGAAATTCTTAGCAAATTTTAAAAAAATTACATAAATAATAATCAATAATTATCAATAATCTGTCTATCCACTGATAACATAGAGGATAAATTAAAAATTATATTACCATTTTCTGTGCGTATATATAACGTTAAGTCACAGATGTGTTTCTGTATCAGATTTAATCATATTTATACTAAATTGTATGTGTTTGTTTGTCATTTGTCACTTCTTAATGCTTTCAAAATTGGGACTTACTTTACTTTTTTATTTTTTTCACTAGTTTATTTACAAAATTCTAATACAAATCAAACAAATACTTTCAATTTCCCTCAGCCACCCCCATAAAATTGTACAACCCAATGACTAATCCCCTCTTCCCCTTGTACATCCACATCCCTTGGCTTCCAGCCTCTCCCACTCATCCTGGATCCTTATATTCATTCTACAATAATGGTTTTATACAATATTTATCCTTGTAGGACTGAGTTAGTTCAGCATAATGCTCTGCAGTCCCTCAAAAGTTAGATAATAATTTACTGAGTTATTGCTCCTGCTTGCTGCATAGTATTCCATTGTGTGAATGTACCATAATTTTTCAATCCATTTGTTTGTGGCTGGACATTTGGGCTGTTTCCAAGTTCTTGCGATGGGGAATAATGTTGCTATGAACATTGGTGTACAAATCTCAGTTTGTGCCTCACTTCTCATTTTCTCAAAATATATTCCAAGTAGTGGAATAGCTGGGTCATATGGAATTTCTATGGTCAGCTTTTAGAGGAAGCTCCAAACTGTCTTCCAGAACGGTTTTACCATTTTACAATCCCACCAACAATGTATAAGAGTTCCTTTCTCACCACATCCTCTCCAACATCTATTACTTGCTGCCCTGTTAAACTTTGCCACTCTTACTGGAGTGAGATGGTACTCATTGTGGTTTTGATTTGCATCTCTTATTGCCAGTGATTTGTCATGTGTTTGTTTGCCATTCTAATAGCTTCCTCTGTGAAAATTCTTTCCATGTCTTTTGCCCATTTTGTAATTGGGTTATCATTCTTTTTCTTGTGGAGGCCCACGAGCATTGTGTAAACTTTTAAAAGCAAATATAATATTAAAAATCGTAGTGTTGATTAAACATTTTGGTTATCTGCATTTATAGCATAAACACAAAAATATTGAACCTAGTTTTGTTTTTGTATTTAAGTAATATAACAGTGACTTAATATAATAATACATTCTCAGAAAACTAAGTTCTTTAAAGGAGACCAAACACTTTCTAAATTACCAGAAAGAAATTATCATATCATCACTGTTTTTCTTCACCTTGCAGGATACATTGAGAACTTGTAACTTGAAAGACACTATCACATACAAATAAGAGTAATCCTTGGCTTTTTCACTGAAATTCCCAAATCAATAGAATATACAAGCAGAGAAATATAAAGCCATGTTACAATTTTTTGCCTTGGGCTGCTAACTGAAATGTTTGTGGATCAAATTCATCAGCAGCAACCCAAGAGAATGATGGGAAGTCTCCTCCAAAAGTTATTTACAGCCTCAGAAACCTTTAGGGAGCGTTGTTATGAGTTGGAGTCCAGTCATTGGCTATGGATTTTGTTTGGAGATTAATTCAAAGAATTAAAAAAGAAAAAAGACTCTCAATAAAATACAGACTCATTTTAGCATTGGTTCTCCAAAATATGTGTGATTTTCAAGGGAAATAAACAAACAACATACAAAACAACCTCCAGGAATTTCTTAACGCCACTCCCATCAAGGTCAGAATTTTTATTATACTATGAATGATGGACTGATGGAGTATATGTTCTTTCTTTTTGAGAAAGGAATCTTGAGAAAGAGCAAAAGAAAATGAGATCAAGGCAGTATTTAAATGGATGAGCAGAATTTCCACAGGGTAAAAAAATGGGCTTTTAGTGATAGAGAGGAAAGCAAATGTCTAGTAACTTAAAAACCCATTTCATTTATTTAATATAATAGGGTTATATTTAATTAAATGAACTCACAATGATGGGTAATGGGTAGGATCAACTTGGAAAAGATCTTAATGTCAAGATCAGATGTTTTAACTTTTATACAAAAGACGGTGGATCACACTGGATTTTTTTTTTCCGCCTCTTAGAACAGGCGTGATATAATCAACCCTAGGTTTGGAGAGGTAATTCTAATGGCAGGATATTAGATGGATTATAAAAGAAAATGAATAGAAGTAAGGAAAATAGTAGGGTACTATTATTGTTGTTAAGTGCCAGTGAATTGAATATGATTCATAGCAACTCCATGAATAATAGATCTTATCTCTGTCCTTTCGTATATCATCTTTTTAATCCCTGTCACATTTAAGCCTATAGCTAAAGACTATTCACAGTTTGAAGGGTGCTATTAGGATGGTCCAAATATGGGGTAAGACTTCTCAATTCAAGAAGAGAGAGTCCTTGTAGAGAAAGAATTGATAAAATGTGATGATTGCCTATGTATAAAGCATAAGAGAAAAGAGAGAAAGACAGATGAAAGATGACAAAGTCTTTCTTTTTGTCTGTGAGATAGTGATTCCATTCATTGAGACATGTAACACAGGAAGGAAAAAAGAAAAAGAAGGGGGGAAATTAACTGAATGTTGAATGCATCTATTTTAAATATAGTTTGTGTTTAGATTTTAATAGGTTTTAACTAACACTAGAGAGTAAAAAAATAATTAATAATCTCTTTTAACCTTTAGTAGTCACATTATTTGAGGAAGATAGACACATTTAGCATAGAGCATACAACAGGATGTCAAGCTCACCAACATTCAGAAACAATGCAAGCCCAATTTATTGTCATTAGTCACTTAAGGAAGTATCCAGAAAGTAACAAGCAGACATTAACAAAATATGGAGAAGAAAAGAGTTTGTAACTATGCATTTTACATCTTTGATCCTCACATACATTGCTTTTGTTTTTTTGGTAGCCTATCTAAATTTTATCTACTCTTTTTTTCCTGAAGAGATATCTGAGAACTGACTAAATAACTTTATTGTTTTCTATTTTTTAGAAAAGATTTAATAATAACATTTTTAAAAAAATTTATTAATAAACATTTATTAAAAGTAAAATGTCTGCTATCTATCAAACTTGGTATTATGTGCTCAATATACACAGATAAAATATCCATGCAAGTAACTCAGCTCTGTGAGGTCAATTAACAAGCAAATTGAAGATTATAACATAGTGTGATAGCAACCATGACTTGTCTAGAAAGTTAGGGAATCTTAGAGAAGCCATTAAGAAAGTGAATACTCCGGTGACAGGGAACCAGAAGAAATATATTGATGAGGCAACTTGAACAACTGAAGAAGAAAATGCAAAAGATGAAAAAAAGAATTTAAACTATAGATAAAGAGGTAAAGAACTTAAAATTATCACAAAACAAACAAGATACAGCCAACAAAGTACTAGAAATAACAGAAATGCAAGAAAATTCGATCCAGAATATTAAAAAAAGAGATGGGAGAAGTGTTCAACATGCTAATGAGACAAAAAAAAGAAGATGTAGAAAGAAGAATTCGAACAGAGAGTCAATGAGCTGTATGACGAGAACCTCAGTGGAAACATACTAGAGAAAAAATCAGAGAGGAAGCATAAAGCAAACAAAGAAAACATTAAAATAGATAACATCAAAAGTATTGTGAGTGGACTTCCAAAACATGAGAGAGACAGGGAAATCACTGAGAAAATTGTGAAAGAGGTACCAGAAAAAACCTTTCCAGGTACTATAAAGAAAGGAGAAATCCACATTCAAGAAGCTTGATGAGTACCGAATAGACTAGACCCCAAAATAAAAATCATCAAGATGTATAATAGTTGAATTAAAAGATCAGAATAGAAAACTAAAAGGAATATGAGAAAAGCAAAAAGGCATCTACAAAGGAGAAAATATTAGGTGAAATTCTGATTTCTCTGTAGAAATCATGTGAAAGAAAAGACAATGGAATAGCATATACAGAAAGTTGAAAGACCGCAATTGCAGACAAGAATCCTGTACCCAGCAAAGCTGTCAATTAAGTATGAAGGAGAAAGTAGGTCATTTGCAGAAAAAGAAGGAACTTAAGGAATTTGTGAAAACATGACCAAAACAAAACATTTTAAGGGAAGTCCTTCACACAGAGACACCAAAGAAAAGTGGATGGATCAGAGTAACCAGAAACATAAGAAAAAGAAACACAGAAAAATGACAACAAAAAAACTTGGCCTGTCAATAATCACACTTAATGTGAACAGAATAAATATGCCAATGAAGAGGAAAAAAGCAGCAGAATGGATTTTAAAAAAGAAAAAAACACCCCAAAAATCACCCACACCAAAAAAACCCAAACAAAACCCATCATTATTTTGCCTACAATAATCAATATTCTACCTCAAGAAGGACCACTAAGAAACAAAGAAAAAAAATAGACTCAAAATCAAAGACTGAAGAAAAGTAATATCAAGCAAACAATATCCACAAATAAGCAGGAGTGCTCATACTAATTCCTGATAAAATAGACTTCAGGATGAAAAGTACTATAAAAAATTTAAAAAAATGACACTATGTAATGATCACAACAGTTCAAGAAGACATAACCTTGGTCAACCCTTATGTACCAAATACTAGAATATCAAAATTGATAAAACAATGTTTAACAGAATTAAAGAAAGTAATGGACAACACCACAACAGTGTTAGAAGATTTTAACAAACCACTATCACCGAAGGATAGGTCAATTCAATAGAAATTTAACAAAGATACAGAAGAGCTAAACTGTACAACCAGCCAACCCAACCTTGTGGATGTATTCATCACCCAGCTAAAAGTCAATTTATTTTCTTCCCAAATGCACAGGGTATATTCTCCAGAATTTATCATATATTAGAACACAAAGCGAGCATCAACAAATTCAAAGATATTGAAATAATACAAAGTATCTCCTCAGACCATAATGACATAAAGTAGAAATTAAAAACATGAGGGTAAAGGTTACAAAACTACCCATGAAGAAGCTAAATAACACCCTGCTAGATTATGATTGGGCTATTTATGAAATAAAAAACGAAATTAAAATGTTCCTTGAAACAAATGAAAATAAAGCATACCAAAACCTCTGGTGTGCAGCTAAGAAGTCTTCAGAGACAATTCATAACTATAAGCACACACATAAAAAGGGGGGGGAAGAAGCAAAATTAATGATCTAACTCAGCACCTCCATCGAATAGAATAATAATAACGATATAATACCATAACCTCTAGAATAGAGGAAATTATGAGCACAAAAGTTGAAATCAACGTGATGAAAACAGAAAAATAATTTAAGCCATCAACAAGTCCAGGAGCTGGTTTTACGAAAAGGTCACTACGATTGACATAGCATTGGCAAACTTAACAAAAAAGAAAAAAGAGAGAAAACTCAAATAACTCAATTAAGAAATTACAGAGGTAACATAACAACAGAATCAGATGAAATTAAATTTATATTGGAATATTATGAAAAACCATACTCTGAAAAATTTGAAAATCTGGAGGAATGGTACAAATTCCTTAAGACTCATTCCCTATCCAGACTGACATGGATAGATATAGAACACTTGAACAGACCAACCCATCACAAAAGAAGAAAATGAGCAAGTCATGAAAAGATTCTCCCACAAAAAACCAAAACCAAAACAAAACAAAACAAACAAACAAACAAACACAAAAAAAAGAGTCCTGGACCAGATGACTTTATGGCTAAATTCTACCAAGCATTCAGAGAAGATCAAGCACCAAGGCCACTTAAATTATTTTTAAAAATAGACAAAAAAAGGAACACTCTCAAAGTCATTCTATGAAGCAAGAATAGCCTTAACACAAAAACCAGGCAAAGATACTACCAAAGAAGAAAACTACAAACCAATATTTCTCATAAATATAGATCTCACAATTCTTAACAATATCCTAGCTAATAGAACCCAAAAGCACAGGAAAAAATAATTCAGCATGGCCAAATGGGGTTCATAACAAGTATTTAAGGATGGACTATGCAAAGGCGTTTGACTGTGAGGATCATAACAAACTGGCTGACTCTGAGAAGAATAGGAATCCCAGAATACTTGATGGTTCTAATGCAAAACCTATACTTGGACAAGGAGGCAGTCGTCAGAACAAAGCAAGGGAACACTGCATGGTTCAAAATTGGGAAGGGTGCACTCCAGTGATGTGTCATCTCCATACCTTCTCAACCTGTATGCAGAACAGATTATCCGGGAGGCTGGGCTCTATGAGGAGAAACGTGGCATCAGGATTGGTGGAAGATCTATCAACAATTTGTGTTATGCAAATAACACAGCCTTGCTTACTGAAACTGAGGAGGACCGGAAGCGCTTGCTGCAGAGGGTCAAGGACTGCAGCCTCCAATACGGATTGAGGCTCAATGTCAAGAAGACTAAGATTCTCACCACTGGGCCAATTGGCAGCATCAGGATGGAGGGTGAAGAGATTGAGATTGTTCACAGCTTTAGTTTGCTTAGCTCCACAGTCAACACTCTTGGCACCAGTAGCCAGGAAATTAAAAGATCTGTTGCCATGGGAAAGTCTACTGTTAGGAAACTCTCCATGGTACTGAAGAGCAATGGTCTCTCTCTGGAGACTAAGGTGCATCTGATACAGGCCATGGTCTTTGCTTGTTATGCATCAGAGAGTTGGACAATGACCAAGGAGTGATAAAAGGAGTATTGATGCCTTTGAGCTGTGGTGCTGGAGAAGAGTATTGAGAGTACCATGGAATGCTAGGGAAACAAACAGATTCATTCTGGAAAGGGTTAAACTGGGTGGCTCCTTTGAGGCAAAGATTCTAAGGCTCTGTCTAACATACTTTGGACATGTTGTAAGAAGGAACCTGTCCTTGGAGAGAGACATCATGCTTGGTAGGGTGGAGGGACAGCACAGGAGGGGAAGACCTCTATGAGGTGGATTGACACAGTGACTGGGGTAATTGGGATTAGGAGTGTCAGAAACAGTGTGATTGGCACAGGACAGAGCAGAGTTTAGGGTTGTTGTAATTTTTTGTAAATAAACTAGTGGAAAAAAGTCAGCTTGGGGAGGGGGAAAGGATGGGGAGGGGATAAAATGTGCAACAATGAGTGAATGAAAATCTAACTCTTCTGTAAACTTTTGTTAATATGACTATTAAAATAAAAAAAAATTTACTTTCAAAAAAGAAAAATAAATAGAAAAATATTCACTGTTCATGGACAGGAAGACTCAATATAGTGAAAATCACAATCCTATCAAAAACAATCTGCTCTTTTATGCAATCTTAATACAGATACCAGATTGATATTTCAAAGGGATAGAAAAGGAAGCTGTAAAAAAAGTTTATTTGTAGAGGAAAGAGATTTTGAATAAGCAAAGCACTTCTGAAAAACAAGAATGCAGTGAGAGGCATAGGACTTCCTGATCTTAAAACCTACTGTAATAAAAAAAGCCAACTGTAATAACCAAAACAGTACAATTCTGGTACAAGGACAGGTACATAGACTAATGGAACAGCATCAAGAACCCAGAAATTAATCTATCTATCTATGATCAGCTGATACTAAAAAAGGAAATAAATCCTATCAAATGAGGAAACAACAATCTCTTCAACAAATGGTGCTGATAAAATAGGACTACTGCTACCTTTAGAAAGCCAAAGTAGAATGCACACTACTCACCATACATAAAAATCAACTCAAGGTGTATCAGAGACCTAGGAATAAAGTCCAAAGCCATAAAGATAGTAAAAGACAAAGTGAGACCAAGCTTAGAAGGCCTCCTCCATGGTATAAAGTAGTTGACAAATAAAGCCAGAAATACACAACCTGAAGTGGATAAAACTGGTGAATGAGACCTTCTAAAGATTAAATCCAGGTGTGTATCAAAAACTTTTTCCAACAGGATGAAAAGAAAATCTAACAACTTGGGGGGAAAAACATTTGGCAATACCATCTCAGACAAGGATCTCATGACAGATGTTTACAAAATCCTATAGGGCCTTCACATGAAAAACTGATAACCCAATTACAAAATAGCAAAAGACATGGAAAAACTTTTCACAATGGACACATGAAGAAATGCTCAGGATTGTTGGCAATAAGAGAGATGCAAATCAAAACTACAATGAGATTCCATATCATCCCAGTAGCAGTGACACAGTTTAACAGGATAGCAAGTAACAAACGTTAGAGAGGATGTGGAGAGATAGGTACTCCCATCCATTGTCAGTGGGATTTTAAATGGTGCAACCACTGTAGAAAGCAGTTTGGCTTTTCCTCAAAAAGTTGAACATAGAAATTCCATATGACCTAGCTATTCCACTGTCAGGGATATACCCTGAGAAAACTAAAACAAGACACAAACAGAAATTTATACACCAATGTTCATAGCACCATTATTCACCATCAGAAGATATTGGAAAAAGCCCAAATATCCAACCACAATTCAATGGATTGAGAAATTGTAATACAATCACACAATGGAATATTATATTGCATAAGACTGTTACTGTAGAAATACATAACTCATAAAATGTGTATGAAGATCCAACCAGAGGAGTAAGATTGTTCAGGGGGGAAATCACAGGATCGTACAACTTGGTGATTGGAGGGAAAGGGCTCTTAAGGAAATGTGAAAGATCCAGTGGGGATCTGGAAAGACTGAGTAATGGAGGGCATAGTTCAGCTGTGATTAATTTTATAAAACACAATGAATGAGATTGGCACATTAACTGTGATAATGAGGATAGGTGTATCAGAGTCAGTGAGACAAGCTCAGAATAGGGCAGGATTTAGAGCTATCATACATAGGTTCACTATGAGTTTCAGGAGACTGGGTGGTACATAACAACAACAACAATTTTGAGGGATAATTAAAACACAATTTGAATGAAGGGTAGTGTTTGTATATGAACTTAGTAAGCAAACCAATATAAAATGAATTTTTTTTAAAAAATACAATTAAAATTAAAGATACCAATCATAAGAAGGATTCAATTTAGTACTGATGACCTAAAGATGGATGAGACCACATAATATGGAATGTGAGTAGCCTCTAAGAGTGGCTCCTGGCTGACAGCAATGACATTGGGAGCATTGATCTTACAACCCAAAGGAACTTAATTCTGTTCACAACCTGAACAAGTCTGAGTTTATTGCTATGCATCAGAAAGTTGGACAATAACTAGGGATTGTAGAAGGACAATTGATACCTATGTGTTGAGGTGCTGGAGGAAAGTATTGAACATATCATAGACTGCTGGGAGAAGAAGGAATTTCCTCTTGGAGAGGGTGAAACCAATCTGCTCCTTGGAGGCAAGAATTCTGAAGTTACATCAGACATACTTTGGGCATGTTGCAAGGCAGCACCAGTTCTTGGAGAGGGATATCATATTTGAAAGGGTGGAAGAACAGTGCAAGAGAGAAAGTCCCCCGATGAGATAGATTGACTCAGTGACTGGGGTAATAGGGATAGGTGTCAGAGACAAAAATGTTGGCTCAGGATAGAATAGGGTTCAGAGCTCCTGTATATAAAATCACTATGTGTCGTAAGCAACTCAATGGCACATAACAACAGCAACAACAACAACAACCAATTTTGACCAACATATTGACTTCAGCTATGTGAAACCCTAAGAGTAGGATACAGCAAAATTAAAGCCAGTTAACTTACTCAGTAGGTAGTATTTTATGCTATTGAATTTAGTATAATTTGTAGATGTGGAAAATTAATGCAAGGCTTATACATGAACTTCTTAAAGTCAACAAATGTTATCAAACTCCATCCATCAATCCTTTTCTTACCATCTATCCATCTTAACATTTATGAGTAGTCAAGAATAGGTTTGATGCCTTGAACACTAATGAACAAAAGACCAGAGTAGCTGAAGGAAGATACCAAGAATATAATTTATGAAGAATTCAAAAGTTATTACAAAGAGGGAAGAAGAAGAAAAGACCAAAATTGATGTCAGGAGAGACTCTGAATATTGCACTAGAGTGCCAAGGAGTCAAAGCAAAAGGAAGAAATCAAGGCGTTAAGGAGCTGAATAGAAGATTTCAAAGGTCAGCTTGAGAAGTCAAGGCAAAATATTATAATGAAATGTGCAAGAAGCTGGAATCATAAAATCAAAAGGCCAAATATTCTCAGCATTTTTTAGGCTGAAGGAACTGAAAAAACAAATTCAAGGCTCAAGTTGCAATACTTAAGGCTCTTTTGGGAAGAATATTGAATGATTCAGGAGGCATTAAAAGAAGACGGAAGGCATATACAGAGTCATTGTACCAAAAATAACTGGCTCACACTGAAACAACATATAATGAAGAGGCAATGGTGATGAAAGAAGAAGTTCCAGCTGTTCTGAAGGATTTAGCAAGGTGGAACTAATCAAAGCATGGTTTTTACTTGCTATGCATCAGAGAGCTGGACAATGACTAAAAATGACAGAAGAATTGATGCCTTTGAATTGTGGTACCGGAAAAGAAACACAGAGGTCTGTCTTGGAGAGGGTGAAACCAAGTCTCTCCTTGGAGGCTACGATTTTGAAGCTTCGTCTCACATACTTTGGGCATGTGGCCAGGATAGACAGGTCCTTGGAAAAGGACATCATGCTTGGAAGGGTGGAGGAACAGTGCAGAAGAGGAAGACCCCAGATGAGATTAATTGATACAGTGCAAGAAGCAATGGGAGTTTGGTATGTCAGAATTAGTGAGACTGGGTCAGGACAGGGCAGGATTCAGAGCCTCTATGGTTTTTAATGGCACATAACAGCTGAAAGTCACTAATACACTTTATATCTAAACTTTTCAATGTACACATAATTAAAACTGTTTTAACATTTGTGCACAATAATTTTGGGGAAAATTTACATTTAATGCAATGCAGCTACTAGTATTATTCACTGAGTTTTGACAAATACCTAAAAGAGAACTGCCAAGTCATAAGGCAGATAAGCACTTGCCCATTAATGTTTGATAATTTTAACTATTTAAATGCTCCCAGAGAGACTGACGTAACAGCTTTCAGAAAGATTATAGCCTTGGAAAACCAATAAAGGAGTTCCATTCTGTCCTATAGGGCCACTATGAATAAAAATAAACTCAACAGAATAAAATAATACTGAAAGTAGATGCATATTTTATAAGAAACTGCCAGATTTTTCTCCAGAATGATTGAATCATTTTTCTGTCTCACCAAAAGTCAATGGGGATTCTATTTTCTCTACATCATAGCCGATATTTGATAGTCTTTTAGTTTTATCTACTCTGATAATAAGTAATATCATTTATTTGTAATGTTAATGTGCATTTTTCTCATACTGGGTGATGTTGAAAACATTCTATCAATATTATCATACATTTGTATGTCTTAATTTTGGAAACATTTAAATGATTTGCCAATTTTTATATATTTATTTGGTACTTTATTTATTATTTGGTCCTGAATACATCTAAATATTGCTTGTTTCTTTTTGATCTATTGTTTTACTGTATTTTTGCTTCTATACAACATTTATCTCATTTGAATTTAATTTTCTTTTTAAAATATCATCACAATCATAAGACTCACTACTAACTAGTTATGTGCCAGTTCTGACTCAACAGAATACCACACAATCAACACAGGCTAGTCTTAGAGTTGTTGTTGTTTATTGCCTTCAAGTTGAGCACAACTCATAGCGACCTTATGATCAAAAGGCCTGAAGCCCCTATATGAGTATTGACATTTATCAAAGCTCATAGAGTCTTCAGAGGTATGTTATTTAGGAAGTGGATGCTACTTAGACTAGGTGACTTTATTAACGTCAGAAGCATGGATCAGACACAGTAAGAAGAAAACAAAAACCTAAAAAAAAGGAATCTTTAGAAACTATTTTTTAAACTTAAAACAACAAAACCATAAATTGATATATAATCAAGACACTGTTAATACACTATTTTTTTAGATTTGAGGGCACAAATGCTGTTTTTAAAGCACTACCAAAAGGGAATGAGAAGATTGAAGAAAAAAAAAGCAATATTTAGAATGTCTGATAAACTTTAATGAATATTAAAGTTGAACACTATGCCATAGATGTGTCAAATACCATAATGGTTACCCATCATGGACAGTGTTTGAAGGAGCTTTCAGATTGGTTATGGTTTGGAAGCAGGAGTGTCATCCACTTCCTAAATCAGATGCCTCTGGAAACTCAATGAACATAGAATTAGTTATAGATCAGGGTTCAGGTCTTTTATTCATAGGGTCACTATCAGTCATATTTGACTTGATGGCATTTAACCACTGTTAAGTGAGACCAGTGTTGTTATATTTTGGAGGAAGATTATTCTAAATTGTACATCACTCTTCTGTCAATTTGTTGTACTGAGGTAATCTGGGTTTGCTGTGATGCTGAACCTTGTGCCATTGAGGTGTCAAATTCCATAACACAAGATGGACAGTGTTTGGTGGAGCTCTCAGTTTAAAACAAGTTTGGCATCCATTTCCTACACCACATGTCTATGGAAACTCTATGAACTTGGAGAAACACTGATATTTATAGAAAAGTATCAGGTATTTTGTTCATAGAGTCACTATGAGTTGTGCTAAATTTGACAGCAATCAACAACAACATTATGATATAAAGAATTTTTAAAATAAAATACTATATTTTGATAAATTGCAAATATAATGGTAATAATGCATTTTGAAATATTATCCATTCAAAGTACAGCAATGAACAATGAACAACAGCCAAGCAGAAAATAATAATAAAACC
Source organism: Elephantulus edwardii (assembly GCF_000299155.1). Lineage (NCBI taxonomy): Eukaryota > Metazoa > Chordata > Mammalia > Macroscelidea > Macroscelididae > Elephantulus > Elephantulus edwardii. Next base: position 4,409,097 of record NW_006399954.1, read on the forward strand.
CAAAAAAATTTTTTTTAAAAAGCAAGCATTCCTGTCCCTTGCGCGTGGCCGGCGGAGGGACACGGGGGAGGGGCGGGAGGAGGAAGCAGTGGCTTCCCTGAGGTTGTCGCTGGGAGGGAGCGGAGTCCGAGCTCAAGGCGGCTTGGGAGCCCACGCCAACTCCGCGGCCCTCCCGCCAAGAGGCCCTGCTTTCGCTACCACCGAGGCGGCGCGCCCCGCACACCCCCCGTCCGGGACGGCTGGCTACGGCGTCTCCCCGCGCCCCCTTGCTTACTGCTCCCTCCCTGCTCTCCTGAGTCACCGCCGCAATGGCCGAGAGTGGTGAAAGTGGCGGCCCTCCAGGATCCCAGGACGGTCCTGCCGCGCCCGGAGGTGCCGGCGCCTCTGCGTCCGCTGCCTCCCCGGAGCCCAAGATCATGAAAGTCACCGTGAAGACCGCAAAGGAGAAGGAGGAGTTCGCCGTGCTGGAAAACAGCTCCGTCCAGCAGTAAGTTCGGTTTACCTAGAATGATCTCCACCATGCTTGGAAAGTTTAAAGAAAAAATCTCTAAACGTTTCAAATCACATACTGAACAACTGGTATTGATATTAGCGGGCAAAATTTTGAAAGATCAAGACACTTTGAGCCAACATGGTATTCATGATGGACTTACTGTTCACCTTGTCATCAAAACACAAAACAGGCCTCAGGATCATTCGACTCAGCAAACCAGCACCACTGGAAGCAATGTTACTATATCAACTCCTAATAGTAACTCCACATCTGGTTCTACCACAAGCAATCCTTTTGGTTTAGGTGGCCTTGGTGGGCTTGCAGGTCTGAGCAGCTTGGGTTTGAATACATCCAACTTCCCTGAACTACAAAGCCAGATGCAACGGCAACTTATGTCAAACCCTGAAATGATGTTCCAAATTATGGAAAATCCCTTTGTCCAGAGCATGTTGTCAAATCCTGACTTGATGAGGCAGTTAATTATGGCCAATCCACAAATGCAGCAGTTGATACAGAGAAATCCAGAAATTAGCCACATGCTGAATAATCCAGATATAATGAGACAAACACTGGAACTTGCCAGGAATCCAGCAATGATGCAGGAAATGATGCGAAACCAGGATCGAGCTTTGAGCAATCTAGAAAGCATCCCCGGGGGATACAATGCTTTACGACGTATGTACACTGATATCCAAGAACCAATGCTCAGTGCTGCACAGGAGCAGTTTGGTGGTAACCCATTTGCTTCCTTAGTGAGCAATACCACCTCTGGTGAAGGAAGTCAACCTTCTCGTACTGAAAATAGATCTCCATTACCCAATCCATGCGCTCCACAGGCTTCCCAGACTTCATCAGCTTCCAGCGGCACAACTAGCACTGTGGGTAGCACTGGTGGTAGTTCTAACAGTGGCACAACTGGGCAGAGTACTGCTGCACCCAATTTGGGCTCTGGAGTAGGAGCTAGTATGTTCAACACACCAGGAATGCAGAGTTTGTTGCAGCAAATTAACTGAAAACCCACAGCTCATGCAGAATATGTTGTCTGCCCCCTACATGAGAAGCATGATGCAATCACTAAGCCAGAACCCTGATCTTGCTGCACAGCTTCAAGAGCAAATGAGACAACAGCTCCCAACTTTCCTCCAACAAATGCAGAACCCTGATACACTGTCAGCAATGTAAAATCCTAGAGCAATGCAGGCATTGTTACAGATTCAACAGGGTTTACAGACATTAGCAACGGAAGCTCCTGGCCTTATCCCAGGGTTTGCTCCAGGGCTGGGGGCATTAGGAAACACTGGAAGCTCGTCTGGAACCAATGGGTCTAACTCTGCACCTAGTGACAACACAAGTCCCACAGCAGGATCAGCTGAACCTGGACACCAGCAGTTTATTCAGCAAATGCTTCAGGCACTTGCAGGAGTAAATCCTCAGCTGCAGAATCCAGAAGTAAGATTTCAACAACAACTGGAACAGCTCGGTGCAATGGGATTTTTGAACCGTGAAGTAAACTTGCAAGCCCTCATAGCAACAGGAGGTGATATCAATGCAGCCATTGAAAGGTTACTCGGTTCGCAGCCTTCATAGCAGCCTATCTGTAACTTGGAAAATATGTAATTTATTTTTGATAACGGCTCTTAAATCTTTAAAATACCTGCTTTATTATTTTATTTTGAGTCTTGGAATTCTATTCTGTTGTAAGCGATTCCAATATGATGCATTTCAAGGTGGAGTACAGTAAGATGTATGGGGCTCCTCCCCCCTTTTTTTCCTTTCTGACCAGTGGGAATCAAGGCTTTTTCATTTAAGGCTATTGCATGTATCAAACACTTTGCATTTATTGTAATTTTAAGGAAATCTGATGGATATCACCTTTTATAGTTGGGTGAACAGATTTTGTCCTGCATCTGTCGAATTTATTTGCTTTTTAAACATTAGCCTATAGTAGTAATTTATGTAGAATAAAAGCATTAAAAAGAATCAAATCATTTATGCTCAATAAAACAAATTAAAAAACAAAAAAAAGCAAGCATTCCTAATGAAAACACAAATATTAACTTTGTAAATAATTCAAATCATAGATTCAAAATATAAAACGTATGATTATTTTTGAATCCTCTCATTCAGACTGAGCCTTAAGTCTTTAAGAAAAGTGTTTTTCAGGCACACTATGTTACATTTATATGCATTTGTGATATATATGCTTAATCATGAAAATCTTTTTTCCTGGAAACCATACTCATTCAAAGAGTGACTAGAGCAAGAGACTCAATTTGATAAAACCTATAACATCAGTCTGACTGTTGAAGAAAACTAAGTATACCACATAGATTATGCAATTGATTAGTGTAATTAAATTTTAAGGTAAAGAAAAAAATTATAAGCTATAAAAATTGAAATATGTTTAAACAAAGCAATTGTAGCATGAGATTTTCTCACTGACTCAAGCTTAAGTAGTTATTATGTTACACTTTGTATTTGTATTTGAATTTGAGCTTGAATTTGTAATAAATGAAGTAGGAGAGAAAAAGGTTTTTATGTTCTCATTTAAGGAGTCACAGTGAACTACACTATTTGATAGTATCTCCAAATTAATTAAGAAGTCTGTTAAGGGTATTCTTAATAAAGGTGGCCAATTTTTAATTCAAGTTGACACCAGTAAAGATATAAACATAATTACCATTGGTTTAGAATCTTGAGATGATCTGATATCAGTCCTCAGCATATGTTCAAGCATAGTAAAACCTCATTAATTTAGGCTTCTTTACTTGATTTGAGGGGTAATTTGAACGGGGTGTACTGATATTTATTACCTAAGAAGAAAATTTTCCAATAGGGAAAAGTAATCTTAATAAGATCTCTTGAGTACAATATGTAAAGTAGTGAAT
>NW_006399954.1:4412577-4423469 GCF_000299155.1 Elephantulus edwardii
ACTAATGGAGAAAGACATTTCTCTTTCTCTTCAGTTTAATTATATTTAAAATCCTGAAGAAATATACATTTTAATTGTAGCAGTAATTACAATAAACTGTTTGACATAAGTAGAGGAACTCTGGTGGTTTCATCCATAAGGAGTTGTGATACTAGCTCAAAGGCCAGGTCTCTCTGGTGATTTGAATCTACCAGTGGTTCTATGGGAGATACATGAGCAATCTCCTTCTGTACAATTTAAAGCTCTAATAACCCAGTAGAGGATAAAGTTTGAGTCAGTTTCAACTGGAAAGCAATAGTAATTTTTGCTACCTAAACCACCAGTGCCATTGCCCCTTCTAAAACCTTCTTGAACTTTTGGCAATTCTTTATCAATATACTGTTCTAGATGGTTTTGGATAATCTTCAGTAATATATTGCTTGTATATTATATTAATGATATTGTTTGCCAAGATACATATTTAACAGAATATCACCTTTCTTGGACTTGGGAATAAATATGGATCTCTTCCAGTTATTCAGCCATGTAGCTGTATTATAAATTTACTAGCATAAGTTAGTGAGCACACTCAGGGCTGCATCTGTTAGTTGAAACATTTCAGTGAGTATCTCACTGATTCCTGGGACTTTATTTTTTTATAATATTTCAGTTCAGCTTAAAATTCTACCACTGACTCCTGTACATATGGTACTAGCTTAAATTTAATTAATTTTTCAGTGTCAACCAATTCTTTTTAGTACAGTGATTCTGTTGTATTTCTTCAATCTCCTGTTGATCCTTTTGGGATCATTTAAAGTTTTCCTATAGCATTTCTCAGTATTGCAACTTGAGGTTTGACATTGTTTTTCAGCTCTTTCAACTTTAGAAATGTTGAGCAAGTGCTCTTCTTTTTATTCTCCAACTCCAATTCTTTGAACATTCTGTTATTTAAAGACTTACCTTTGTCTTCTCTAGCTGTCCTTTGAAATTACTTGTTAATTTCTTTCAACTTTTTACTTCTTTATATTTCCCCTTTGTTTCAGCTTATCCAAGCTGTAGTGCAATTTTCAGTCTGTCAGTCATTTTAGTCCTTTTTTCCTCCTTGGTCTTTGTAACAATATGTTGCTCTCTTTAAGGATGTTGTATTTTCCTCTTCCTTTACTCCTTCCCTCTCACCAAACTGTGCAACCCTGTGGTGTGAAATGAGAAGGATCCAGTGGGAACCTGAAAAGACTGGGTAATGATGGGCTAGATCCAATGGTGATTAATTTTATAAAACATAATGCATGGGAATGATTCTATGAAACATATATGAATAAATAATACTGTGAAACATATATGAACTTTATGAGAAAGCCAATATAAAATAAAGTAAAAAATTAAAGAAAACAAAATAAAACTAATGTATGTTGTCTTTGATGTCATCCCATAACTTATCAGGTCTTTGATCATTAATGTTCAATGCCTCAAACTTATTCTAGAGATGATTTTTAAACATAGTTGGGATAGATTCAATATAATATTTTGGTCATTATGGACTTGTTTTCATTTTCTTCAGCTTCAAATTGAACTTATCCATGAGTAAGTGATGGTCAGTTCCACAATCAGCTCCTGGCCTGGTTTTGACTGCTTCTCCAGTTATTCTTTCCACAGATGTAATCAATCTGATTCCTATGTAGTTCATCAGATTAGGTCCATCTATAAAGTTTGCTCTTTTGTTTTGTGGAAAAGGGTATTTATAATGAATAAATCACTGAATGTACAACATCCAATCATTTGATGTCCTATCTCATTTCTGTCACCAGTACCAACTACCATTCCTTACTCATTATTTCCAAATCTTGCATTCATGTCACTAATAGTTATCAATGCATTTTTAATGCATCTTTGGTGAATTTCAGACTGCAAAACTTGGTAGAAATTATCAATCTCCTCCTTGTTGGCGTTAGTTTTTGGTGCACATATTTGAATAAATATATCATTACATCTTTCTTCTGTGCTTCTGGATAGTATCCTATCATTCATAACATTATACTTTAGGATAGAATTGAAATTGTCTTTTTCTATATGAATGCAACACTATTGTCTCTCAGTTTATCATTCATAGCATAATAGAACATGTGATTGTCTGATCTAACTTGGCCCATAACAATTCACCTCAGTTCATCACTCTCTAGAATGCCAAACTGCATGCATTCCATTTTAGTTTTACAACTTCCAGTTTTGCTACATTCATGCTTCGTATATTCCACATTCCAACTCTTAAAAAGTGTTTGCAGCTACTCCTCCTCATTTTGAATGACTTTCAATCTGCTCTCTACCTCTGATACTGTGTTTCCCGATTGGTCATATGGTTTTCAGAGATCTGCAATTTCAGATGTGGATGGTCAATTTTGCTTCCTTGTCCATCTTCATGTGGAAGCTTTTCAAAACCCTGTCTCTATTAGTATACAGCAGAACATCTGATCACTGTGCAATTCCTCAGCTGCTCACCCAGTAGCTAGAACCCAGAAGTGCTACATATATTGAGGTGATTAAATTAGAATGGAAACTCTGTGACTATTGACGCCTGCTCATACAGTACTTTGAAAATTTTTTCAGGGTCAATCAGTTCTTTCTGATGCAGTGATTCTGTGCATTCCCTCCACCTTCTTTTGATTCTTTCTGAGTCATTTAACATATTGCCCATAGCATCATTCAATATTGTGACTTGAAGCTTAAATTTACTTTTTATTTCTCTCAGCTTGAGAAATGCAGAGTGAATTTTTTTCCCCTTTTTATCCTCCAATTCCAGCTTTCTACACATTCCATTATAATACTTTGTGTTTTCTTCTCGATGAGCCCATTAAATCTTCTGTTCAGCTCATTTACTTCAGCACATTTCCCCTTTGTTTTGGCTTCTCAATGCTCTTGTGCAATGTTCGGTCAAAATACGGCCTTAGGAATTTATGGAATAACAATTGAATTTTTTCAGTTACAGGTGCAGATCTGGATGCACTCACTAGTCTATGCTAGGAAATTTGAAGGACAACTGTCTGGCCAACGGAGTGGAAGAGTTACGCATTTGTTTCCATTCCCAAGAACGGAGATTCAAAACAATATGGAAACTATAAAAAATATAATTAATATTACATGCAAGTAAAATACTGCTAAAGATCATTCAAAAATGGCTAGAACAGTGCATAAATAGGGAACTGCCAGAAGTTCCAAGGAAGCAGTATTTAGAAGAGGTCAAAATATGTGGGTACATTAATGTTCTTGGAATACAGATTACATTAGAGTACCAGGAACATCACTGCTGTTGTCAGATGGATCCTGGATGAAAGTGAAGAATACCAGAAGAATGTCTATGCTTACTGACTATATAAGGGCTTTTGACTACGTGGATAATAACAAGTTATGGTTAATATTGAGAAGAATTGGAATTCCAGAGAACTTAATTGTGCTCATGTGAAACCTAGACCAGACCAGGAGACTATTGTGTCAACAAAGCAAGAGCATTGTTGTTGTTGATGTTATGTATCATAGAGTCAGAACCAACTCACAGCTGACTCTCCGGTGGGTTTTCAGAGGTAGATAATTGTATAGGAGGAGATTGCCCATTCTTCTGTGAAATAGCTGGTGGCCTCGAACCATGTACCATTGGGAATGTCACACAGCTTCTTGCACCTGGGTCACCAGAACTTCCTAAGGGAACACTACATAGCTTAAAATTAGTAAAGGACCATGTGATACGTTCCTTCTTTTCCCCTAATCCTGTCTGCATCTCTGGTTTCTGTCAAGGTCAAGCCAAATAAAACAGCAAAGTAAAAGAAGAAGAAGAAGAAGAAGAAGAAGAAGAAGAAGAAGAAGAAGGAGGAGGAGGAGGAGGAGGAGGAGGAGGAGGAGGAGGAGAAAGGGTGTTGTTAAGGCTGTATTATGTCTCCCTGTGTATTCAATCTGCACGCTGAGCAAATTATTTGAGAAACTGGACTCTATGAAGAGGAATATAGCATCAGGATCTGAAGCAGACTTATCAATAACCTGTGTTATGCAGATGATGCAACCTTGCAGAACTTAAAACACTTGTGGTAGAAGATCAAGAAGTGTTGATTTCAATATAGATTAAATCTCAATTTCAAGGAAGCAAAGATTTTTTTTTTACCACTTGATCCATAGGCAACTTAATCATAGATGGAGAAAAAAATTGAAACTGTCAATAACTTCATCTTACTTGGATCCACAATTAACACTATTGGTACCATCAGTCAGGAAATAAGGAGATGTATCACACTGGGAATGTCTACAGTCAGGGACCTTTCTGAATTATTGAGGAGTAATGATGTCAGTTTGAGAGCTAAGGTGTGTCTGAATCAGGCCATGGTCTTTCCAATTACTTGCCGTGCATCTAAGAGCTGGACAATGAATAAAGATGACAGAAGAATTGATTCCTTTCGAGTGTGGTGTTGGAGAATAATACTGAACATTCCACTGCTTCCAAAAGAGCAAATATGACTTGGAAGGGGGCAGACAGAGTGCTTTTGAGGAAAGGATGATAAGTCATTTCCTCATATACTTCAGGCTTGTAGCAAGGAGCAGCTATTCCTAGAAGAGGGACACGATTATCTGAAATATTAGAGAAGGACAAGAAGACCCTAGCCCAGGTAGATTTGCACGGTGACTGCTGCAATAGGCTCTAATGTGTCAGGAAGTATGAGAATGGCAGAGGGTAGAACAGGGTTCAGAACTGTTGTTCATAATGTCTTGGGTCATACTTGACTCGACAGGACAACAACATCAACTCTGTGACAGCACGGATAAATTAATGAGGAAAAAAAATTGAAATCTTGGAGATCTGTGGGATTTGTTGTTAAAATTATTCATATATTTTGAATAGTTAATGTTGTTCCGTACAAGTTTGCTTAAAATTTGAGACTAGCATTGTCTCTAAGCAAAGCTACTGTGAGTCCTCTCCTAAAACTATCTGAAATGTTTATAGTATATTTTTTAAATGAAACTTTAGGAAAGATATATCCTGAAAGAGAAACAAAATAAATAAATAAATAAATAGGAATAATGTAATAGTTATAAAAATAGTAACAATTCCAACTCTTTGCTATTGTGTACAAAGCCACAATAATCATGGGTGTGCGTATATCTGCTTGGGTGGCGGTTATGGTTACTTTGGGGTATATTCTCAGTAGTGGAATTGCTGGGTCAAATGGTATTTCTATTTACAACTTTTTGAGAAAGCGTCATACTTCCTCCCATAGTGGTTGCACCATTTCACACTCCCACCAACAGTGAATAAGGGTTCCATTTTCTCCACAACATTGCCAGCATTTGTTGCTTGCTGTTCTGCTAAATTTTGCTAATCTTACTGAGAAGAGATGATATTTCATAGTTGTTTTGATTTGCATCTCTCTTAGAGCTATAGATTTTTAATATTTCTTCATGTCTTTGTTTGTCATCTGAATGTCTTCTTTGGTGAAAGTGTCTGTTCATATCCTGTGCCCATTTTTCAATTGGGTTGTTTACTTCATTCTGTAAGCTAAATATATCTTTTAACATTCTTTTCTGGAAAATTCTGGTTGTTTTGATGTTTTGTTTGTTGTGTTGTGTAGAATTTTTGTTTGTTTGTTTTAATAGTATTTTATGAACTGACAAAGTTCTCATATGGGAAGTAATCCGTTCCCAACCAGACTCTCCCTATAACACTGAATGTGTTTTAAGCTTTGAAAATAGTCATTTAGTCTCTTTTAACTTTTAACAGTGGCTTGGAGGATGATGGGAGGGAGGGAGGTTCTTTGCCAGAAATCCAAAGGTGTAAATCTTTTTAGTTGACTTAATTTGTATTTCTGTTTAGCGTTGGGCTTTGTTTTCTCAGTTAGCCACATTCATACTTGGGACTATACCCCGATGTCATTTTCCTAAAGCTGCACTGAGCCCTAATAGGATAGTCCTTAATTTGTTGTGTGTGAACCAAAAGATTAGTATCTGGAATCCACCAGCTGGAACAAAGTTTATACCAGTGGTTTGCTTTTTGGGTATAACCTTTATAGAAAGTCCAATGATTCTTGTTGTTGTTGTTAAGTGCCGTTGACCCACAGGTGACTCATAGTGACCCTATGAAGGAGAGTCCTTGGCACTTGGGTGCCTTTCATCCTCTCCAGGTTCACAGGGTTAGACCAGTGGTTAGAAGAAAAATTAATAAAAGAGGCCAATTGTCAAATTGTATCGACAGGGTATCATATAATTGCTTGAATAACATATGTCAAGATTATCTTCTTGGTTTCGTGGTTACAAAGGCATCATTGAAAAGGTGGAAAAGACTAGAGAGAGGTACTCTAATGTGAGACTATCTTAGAAGTAAATGTATTTATCATTGTGACTATCACTGTTCTGCTGCCTGGGAAACAGTTAAATCCTGTTAAGTAAGTTGCCAAAGGGCAAGGGTTCTTATCTATTGAATAGGACATTAACAGCTTCATTTGGTGTAGTTGTCATTTGAGCATTCGTTAATTAGTGTTTGCAAATACCCTGCGATGAAAAGCACTAAACATTAATGATAACCAATTTCACATTCCCTAGCAGGGCCTGCAGTGAGAAACGATAGGAATAAGCTTTCATACCACATCAACACATCACTTAAGAGGTGACTCTCCAGTGGATTAAACAGAATGCTAAATGGGCAATAGGGCAACAAGGGAGTCTACAATGGTATTAATTATATACATGAGACATTTTAATGATTGGAAAATGAAAGACAGAAGCACACAATTTACATATCTCTCTTGGGGAGGGTGAAGTCTGTTTGGTCAAATAATGTAAGAAACAAGATTTTGAACCACTTGACCTAAGAGACTTCAGATAATCACAGTCTGTTTGCACCACATTGGGCCATCAATATTGGCTTTTTTTTGTTTTGTTTTTTTAAGTTGTCAGCAGAGGAAATATTGGCTCTGTGTAGTTGTTAATAGGTTACTTTTTCTTTTGTTAAACAACTGGTATTGGCTTGGCTTTGCCATACTAAGTACTAACTTCAAAGGCAACAATTAGAGACTCTGGATTCTAGCCATTTTTTATCTTGTTTTTGTTATCTCATCCCCACTCCAATTAGTTTTTAGTTTAAAAGTAGTAGTCTTTTCTCTCAATCTAACAAGTATAAAAATAGCCCCATGACCTTTTATTATTTTCAAGGATGTCTTCAGACGCAAACCACAAAAATCAACCACACTCAACATTTGTCAATCAACTCACTGTCTTGAGTTTGTCATTTGCCTATTTTTATTCATTTATTTATATGGAACTCAATCATAATTGAGAGAGGAAGTTTGTTTTTCAATAAATAGGCCTTGATTTTAACACACAGAGAGAGATAATAACAGAGAAAGTTAGTTTTACTGCCTCTGTAGAACATTCTCTTTTCAATATGATGTGGAAATTCTGTCTTGTTAGGAGATTTGAGCCTATAGAAAGATGTTATTACTTGCCATCAAGTCAGATCAAACTTACAGCTGACTCTCTAGAAGGTTTTCAGAGGCAGTAAATCTCATTGGAGTTGATTGCCCATCTTTCTCCCATGGATAAGCTGGTGGATTTGAAGCAAATGACTTTAGGTTTAGTAGTGCAACTCTTTACCCACTAGGCCACCAGAGCTCACTTAGAAAAAGATGAGTGTTTTTCACTTTGAGCACAAATGAATTATGTGTTAGAAAGCTAGTTGGGACTCAGTACTCTAATACATCTTAGAGTCCCAAGGAAGATCCTTAGGAAAGTGATAAAAGTCTTTAAATTGCTGGGGAAATGAAATACTTTTGTTGTTGTTCCTTTTCCTAAGTAGAATTCAACCCTAGGATACACCAGACTTTGCAGATCCAAATCACCTGGAACTTGGTTCAAACTTTGATCACTTAGTGATGTGTTTTTTTTTTAAAGTCTCATATCCATTGTCCATTTTGACACATAACACAGAACAAATAAACCCACTAAGGTTGTAGAGTTTCACACAAATCATCAGCTTGCAACAATAGAAGAAATTGGAGTGAAGGAAGTTCATAGTTAAAATTAATTTCCCAGTGTGTACTTAGAAAATACTAAGGCGGTTACATATGTTGTTGTTGTTTGTACCACTGAGTCAGAACTGGCCCATAGCGGACCCTCTTGTGAATTTTTAGAGACATTGAATCTTATAGGATTTGATTACTCACATTTTTTTCAAGCAGAGCAGCTGGTGAATTCAAACCATGTACCTTTGTACTGACAGCATGATTCTTTACCACAAAATCACCAGAGCTACTTAAGGAGAACTATAAAATACATACATACAGATATAGATATTAGGCATATAAATAAATATCTTACTGCATTGAGTGACAAGATGGTAGCTGTTCTAATGTACCAGTTAACATGTCCAATACGCACTGATCAGTAAGTGTCTCACGGGAAAAGAAGACAGAAACATGACAAAGAACAAAGAACTTGGATCAATATGGCTTGGGGAAATAAGACAGAGAAGGTTATTTACTTGCATTGATCCACTGCTGCCATCGCGTAAACTTGGCCTGTTTTTCTTTTGTTAACCTTTAAGCCTGAGTATACTCAGAGGCGACTAGGGAGCCAACTAACAGGTGTAGATTAAGGATCGAAGGAGGTCAGTGTACCTCTGTCACCACCAGGCACCCATGTAACAACATCCCTGAAGAAATTTAAACATCAATAGCCATAATAAGGGTAAATTTATCAAGCCCAACTGGCTCTGGCTGGGAGCCTGCCTGCGTCCAGCCGGCTTGCCCTTGCTAAAGCTCATTGATTTGGACATTCTTTTACTAGAGTTGATTATCAATTGTGACATAGCAAATTTGTTACCTTCCAAGTGCTGAGTGCATTGTGGCCATGAGAGGCTCTGAAGTGGAAACACCGAGACTGGCTGAAGTCCCCTTTGTTGGTGGACAGAGAGAAGGAGGATGGCAATCAAACTCACACAAGCTGGGGCAAAGAAGCTGCCCTTTAGACTCAGTCTGGACTCTGCTGGCTGTTTACTACGAACAATTGAACAGAGGTTACATGTCGAATGGAGGCCCTTGTCTGGAAGGCCTGCGTTTACAGTTCTACCCTGTGATGTGCCTGTCTTTCTGAATGTCCTTCCACCTGAAGCCTGTTGTTCTCTTACCAACACCAGTCTGTATCATCAAGGCTGGCCTTGGCTATGGCTATTTCCTCTGAAATCCACAGTGCAAAGCTTACTTCTCTCTGTTATGCAACAGTGTATTATAATTATTTTTCAAATTTTCTCTTTCTTCTCTAGCTAATAACAACTACTTGAATAGGTTAATTTTCATATTCCTATACCTTCTAGGTTAATTCTGTAATGCAAAAATAAACAGGGTTGGTTTATTTAAAAAAGTTAAAGAAAAATAACAGAATAAATCACCCTCAAATCCATTGTAATTAATTTTAACTCACGTCAACCCTGTTTTTTTTACATAGTAGAGCTGTGCTCCATGGGGTATATTGGGTTATAATCTTTAAGGATTATTTGCACTTTTGTCCAGCATTACCAGGTGGGTTCAAACTGCCAACCACTAGGTTAACAATCCACCACAAACCATTTGAACTACCTAGGAGTTTGTTGTTTCTAGAAATATTATTTGGAAGACAGTTATCTGTCCAGTTGAATGGAAAAGATCCACATTGGTTTCCACTCCCCCAAATAAGCGATCCATCAAAGTGTAGAACTAATCAAATAATATTAAATTCAAATAAAAATATTGCTTGTTCAAAAAGAGCTGCAATTGTACATTAACAATGAAATACCATAAATTCAAACTGGATTCAGAAAACACCACGGCAAGATTATCACTGATGATGTCAGACAGATCTAGACTGAAAGTAGAGAATATCAAAAGGATATCTATCTATGTTTTATTAATCATTCATTTGATAACATGGATCTCAATAAATTACGGCTAACATTGAAAAGAATGGGTATCCCAGAGCATTTGATTATATTCATGTGAAACCTGTTATTCAAACAGAAAAAGGGAACACTGCGTGATAAAGGAATGCATTTGGTGGCCTATTAGTAAGAAGCTGTACTGCAATCCCAAAGGCACATGGTTCAAACCCACCAGCTCTTCCACAGGAAAAGAATAGGTAATCTGTTCTCATGCAATGTATAGCTTCTGAAAACCAAATGGAGAGTCAGCAATTAATTGCTTCTGACTCTGTGGCCCACGACAACAACATTCAATCTGTATGCTGAGCAAAGCATTAAAGAAACTACACTATTTCAAGAAGAATGTGGCATAAGAAATGGAGGAACACCAATCAACAATCTGCTTTATACAGTTGATACAAGCTTGCTTGCTGAATGTGAAGAGGACTTAAAATGCTTTCTGAGAAGGTCAAAGTCTGTGGTCTTCAATGTAGACATCTCAGCATCAAGAAAATAAAAATTCTTAATAGTGGATCAACAGGCATCATAATAGGTAAAGTTTAAAGTTATCAATTATTTAACTTTACTAATATCCACAGTCAACTGTCACGTTACTAGCACTCACGATCAGGGTCAAAAGACATTACTTTGGGAAATGTGCTGTGAAGACCACTCCAAAATATTAAAGCTCAAAACATGACTTTAAAGACTAAAGTACACCTGATCCAACTGGTCTTGTCAATTACTACCTATGTATATGAAAGTAGTACATTAAATAAGGATAACAGAAGAATTGGTGCCGTTGAGTTGTGGTGATGGGGAAAATAACGGAATATCCCACGGACTGTCAAAAGAACAAACAAGTCTGTTTTGGAAGAAGAGAAACACGTATGCTCTTTTTTTTTTTAATTTAGGTTGTTTATTTTTCATTTCAATGAACATCTACAGAGATTTTGGGACTCCATTCATTCATTGTTGCACGCTTCTCCCCGCACAA
>NW_006399954.1:4423592-4432811 GCF_000299155.1 Elephantulus edwardii
CAACCCTCATTGCATACTCCTATGATAAAAATAATGCCCTAAAATATAATACGTATGCTCTTTGGAGGAAAGGATGGTGTAACTATATCTTACTTTGTGATGCTGTCATTATGCTGGGAAACATGAAGTCTGAGAAAGAGAGGAATGCTTCCAACAAGATGTGTGTCTTCCTGCCACCAGACCACTAGTACTCCCTGCATTGAGTTCGTGAGGTTGCGAATTACATGGGAGGGGATTTTTTTCAACCACTGCTGGATTGGAATTGCTAGACGCGGCCTTTGAGTTGGTAGAGCAACTCTCTATGGGCTAGGTCATCAGGCTTCCTTTTTAAGCCCAATGTATACTTAATAAAATGTGCTAATATAATATTGAATTAAAGAAGGATAATTATTCCAATATTTTTTAAGAGAGTGGTAAAGCAATTAACATCAAGGTCTTCCTGAGACATAACTAAGAACTCATTGCCACCAAGTCCTTTCTGACTCTAAGTAATCTTCCATTGGTTTGCTGAGGCTGTGAATCTTCACAGGAATAGACAGCTCATCTTTTTCTTCAGTTTCTCATGATCTTGAACTTTCAGAAACACACAGTCTTTTGCTTAGTAGCACCACATGCTGCAGATGACCAGAGCACTGAACTGAGTAGCATCTCTTCTGTGGCTGGTTTCTTTTCTAGGTCTACATGCTTGCATCTACTACCTCTTTCTTTTGCTTGCTAGTTTCACCCCATGACCCCTTTCCTAGGTATATTATTAGCCATCTACTATGTACACATCAGTGTGATGCAGCATCCAAGAATTGTGTGTATTTGATACCCTAAACCGACCATAAATGACATCGAAGCAGATATATGCACACCCCCGTTTGCTGCGGCTTTGTTCACAATAGCAAGGAGTTGGAAATAACCTAAGTGTGAATCAACAAACGAATGGATAGAGAAGCTGTGGTATATTCACACAATGGAATACTACGCTGCTTTGAAAAACAAGGAACTCATGCAATATAATTCAAAATGGGTGACCCTGGAGGACATTATGCTGAGTGAAATATCTCAGTCACAAAGGGACAAATATTATATGGTGCCACTGTTGTAGAATAAGGCTGACTGACATTGGGGTGGAGGTAAGACTGAGAAAAACTGGATAAATTATGTTTATTGCATTGAAGCCGATGAGGGAGATAATAGTTTAAAATTGATATATTTTAGGGCATTATGATTATCATAAGAGCCCGGAAGAGGGTTGCAGAGTGGAGTATACTTGGGGTGGGAGTGGGAATGTGCAGGGGAGTGGTATTATGTACCAATGAAGGAGTTTTTCTTTTGTTTTTCAAGGAGAGGAGTGAACTGAGGGTGGCGGTGGGGGTGAGTGGGTGGGGAGAAAAGTGCAACAATGAATGAATGGAATTCCAGAATCTCTGTAGATGTTCATTGAAATTAATAATAATAATTTTTAAAAATTAAAAAAGGAATTATGTGTATTTGCTAATATGTTGTGAGTGATTTTTGCATATTTGCTTATGAGAGATACTGGTTAATTGCATTTATATTGTCTTCTGGTGTTGCTATCAGAATGATGCTGTCTATATCTCATTCCTTTAGCTTGCCAATAATGACTGGCTATCCTTGCAGGGAGCCTTATAGGTTGTATATCCATGTAGCTCTTGAAATTCACAGGGAAATACCAAATACAATATCCTGCTAGCTTACACAATAGGCATGTTGTTGTATGAACTAGCAGGTATTGCTACTTCTTCTTCACTATTAAGGAAACTGAGGCTCACAATGGCTGATGATTCTCCCAAGGCCTCCCAGCTAGAACTTGGCCAGCTAAGACAGGACTTTGAATTCTGGATTTTCTAGACACCAATGGTTTCCCATCTTCATCTAAAAATGCAGCCTCAAGCAAAACAGACTATGCAATCAAATGTAGAATGCATTCGGCACAAGAATGTGTAAAGTAAGTGGACAGGCATGTATTAAATAAAGCACAATTACTCATTGCTCCATAACACTACTTCTCACCTGCTTCAGTAACACATGCCAGTAAGAGAGACGGGAAGCCGTGCAGGAAACTTCATTAGAACTCTGCATCACTAGAGAGCTCCACAAAGTTAAGGGATTCGGGATTCGGTAATTTGTAACAATTCCAGCTTTACAGTGTATCATCTGTTTCTTACTATAGGCTGTGATGGAAGCTGTAAAAGGAACAATGATCTGTGTCAGGATGGACTACAGAGCAGAGTGGACCAGGACTTGGAGGTAAAAAAGTGAGTTTGCAGTTCACCCACTGGCTGTTCTTTCTCTGGTGGAGAGTGTCTGGTAGTGGGTCCTCATTAAGGCCCTACAGTAGCCCTCGTCTACAGAGCCCACAGAGTAGCTGTCTCCCTCAGGCATGTGTCCTTTCCTGAAACACCTTCATTTCTTGGTCCTCTTTCCAGGCCTAGCCTCTACAACAGGAAAACAGAAATAAATTTAAAATCCCAAATGCCTTTCTTAAGAGCACTAATTAGTGTGTCTGTTATGTTTTCTGCAGAAAGGCCATGTTTAGAAGGCATCTTGGGTTGCATGGTAGCAATAAAAAAAAAAGAAGGCATCTTGGAGAACAGCCTCCTTTTCATTGCTAACTGTGATCCTCAAGGCAGCAGTAAGGAGTGGTATCTGGGGACTGGACACTTTGTATTCCTTTTACTCAGGCATCCTGCCTCCTGCAGACAAAAGCCACAGCATCTCTTATTGTGACAATGGTGT
Organism: Elephantulus edwardii; assembly: GCF_000299155.1. Lineage (NCBI taxonomy): Eukaryota > Metazoa > Chordata > Mammalia > Macroscelidea > Macroscelididae > Elephantulus > Elephantulus edwardii. The sequence continues at coordinate 4,426,341 of NW_006399954.1, forward strand.
TTTCTGAAATGCGTGCTTACCTGATGATGATAAAAAGTGAAAATAAACACTTGCTTGTTAATACCATTGCATTTGGTCACCCAGTGCAAAGAATACCTGAATTTTCCAACATAAAAATGTCATTCCTATGGATCTGAACTAAAAATGTATCACAAATTTGTTTCCAAACAAATAGAGTAAGTACACATTCAGGTCCTTAGTTTCAATTTTCAAACAATGTCCTTATTAATTCAACCCAAAAGACATTAAAAAAAGGATTCTCATATTCAGGGCGACTGTGTCACAGTAGGAGTCTGCTGATTAAAGTTTACAAGGTTAAATTTTGGTAGTAGATCATCACATCTTTTTTCTGAGGCATCATTGGATGAATTTGAAACCACGGAGTTCTGGTCAGCTGGTGAGTAGGTTAACTCTTCCAGGGATTTAATATATTACATATTTTAATATATTTAATTATATTCATATTTAATATAATTACATATATTGTCAAAGCAGAGTCTGAATTGACCCAAAGTTGACCCTCCAGGAGGTTTTCAGAGTCAGTTAATTACATGGGAGGAGATTGCTCATCCTCCCATGGAGCAGCTGAAGGCCTTGAACCATGTGCCTTTTGGATTATAGTTTATCTTCTTGCCACTGGGCCAATTGGCAGAACCATGATAGATGGAGAAGAGATTGAGGTTGTTAACAGTTTCTGCTTGCTTGGCTCCATGATAAATATTTTTGGCACCAGCAATCAGAAAATCAAAAGGCACCATTTTACAATCCCACCAAAAGTATATGAGAGTTCCCACCTCTCCACATTCTCTCCAATATTTGTTGCTTGTTGTCCTATTAAATTTTACCACTGTCCTTGGGATAAGATGGTATCTCATTGTGGTTTTGATTTGCATCTTGTTTTATTCCCACTGATTTTGAGCATTTATTTATGTGTCTGTTGACCAACTGAATGTCCTCTGTGAGAAGTCTTTCCACGTCTTTTGTCAATTTTGTAATTAGGTTATCAGTCTTTTTCTTCTAGAGGTTCAGGATATTCTGTAAACTTTTATTATGAGACCTTTGTTTGAGATGCTATTGCCAAGTGTTTGTTCCCAGTCAACAGGCTTTCTTTCCACCATGTTGGAAAAAAAGTTTTTGATAAGACAGAGATTTACTCTTAAGGAGGTCCCATTCATCAAATTTTATCCTCTCCAGATTTATACCATAGGCTAAGCCTTCTAAGCTTAGTCCCAGTTTGTCACTTATGAACTTTACAGTTTGGGGCTTTACTCTCAGGTCTCTGATCCACCTCGAGTTTATGTGTGTGTGTGTGTGTGTGTGTGTGTGTGTGTGTGTGTGTGTGTGTGTGGTGTAAGATGTGGATCCTGTTTCAGCTTTCTGCAGATAGCAATTCAGTTTTGCCAGTATCATTTGTTAAAGAGGTTGTCATTTCCTCATTTGATGGGTTTTGTTTCTTGGTCGGTCAAATATAAGTTGACCATGTTGTTCTTGTTGTTATGTGCCGTCAAGTCATTTGTGACTCATAGAGATTCTATGTACAATAGCCCTGAAACCTACTCCATCCTGTACCAGCCTTATTGTCTCTAATACAGCTATCATTGCCACAGTCACTGAATCAATCCATCTCTCCAAGGGTCTTTCCCTCTTGTGCTGTCCCTACACCCTTCCAAGCATGATATCCCTCTCTGAGGACTGGTCCCTCCTTGCAACATGCCCAAAGTATGCCAGACGAAGCCTTGGAATCCTTGCCTCTAACGAGCAGTTTCATCTCACCCTTGTTTGTTCTGGCAGTCCATGATATATTCAATAGTCTTATCCAGCACCATAGCTTAAAGGCATCAATTCTCTATCATCTCTAGTCATTGTCCAGCTTTCTGACACATAGCAAGTAATTGTAAAGACTACGGCCTAGACCAGGTGCATCTTAGTCTCCAGACTGATGTCCTTGCTTTTCAGTACTCTGAAAATGTACCTGACAGAAGATGTTCCCAATGCAATTCATCTCTTGATTTTCTGACTGCTGGTACCAAGAGTGTTGATTGTGGAGCAGCACAACTAAAGCTGTTTACAGTCTCTACCTCTTCACCCTCTATCATGATGCTGCCAATCAGCCCAGTGGTGAGAATCTTTGTTTCCATTATGTTGAGCTTCAATTCATATTGAAGACTGCAGTTCTTGACCTTCTACAGCAGGGTTATATCATCTGCAAACACACATTGTTGATGGATCTTCCTCCGATACTGATGCCACAATAGAGAGGTCCATTTCTGGGTTCTCAATTCTGTTCCACTGGTCTATGTGCCTGTCATTGTACCAGTACCATTCTGTTTTGTTTACTACCACTCAGTAGTAGGTTTTGAGGTCAGTGAGTGCTTTGTCTCCTGCTTTATTTTTGTTTTTCAGAAGCACTTTGCTTATTTTGGAGTCTGTTTCCTCTCCAAATAAACTTGACAATTTCTCTTTTGATCTCCTTAAAAAATGAATATAGTATCTGTATTGGAATTGCATTGAACATGTAGAATGCTTTTGGTAGTACTGTAATTTTAAAAATATTGAGTCTTCTTATCCATAAACAGGGTACTTTTTTTCCCCATTTTTTTCTGTCTTTTATTCTGTCTTGCAGAAATGTGCCTCAGTTTTCTTTGTACAGGTCTTTTATCTCTAGTTAGGTTCACTCCCAAGTATCTTAATTTGTACTTGGCTATTGTAAATGGTGTTGCTTTCTCAATTTACTTCTCTGTGTTCTCTTTGTTATTGTAGAAGATTCCAACTGATTTTTGGATATTGATCTTATATCATGCAGCCCTACATACCTGGTCCACTAGCTCTAACAATATTTTTGTTGAGTCCTTGGGGTTTTCTGTGTACTCAATCATATGATGTGCATATAGCAATATTTTAACCATCTCTTTTACAATCTGGATTCCTTTTAATTCTTTCTCTTGTTGTATTGTCCTAGCCAATATTTCCAAAACAATCTTGAATAGAAATGGTGATGAAAATGCTTTTAATCTTTCTCCACTGAGAATGATATTGGCTCCTTGTTTTACATATATATGTTTTTCTCTGTTGAGGAAATTCTTTTCTATTACAATTTTGCCTTCTATTCCAATTTTGCTGAGTGTTTTTTTTTTTCAGGAAATTATATTGGAATGTATCAAATGTCTTTTCTGCATCAATTGCTAAGATCATATAATTCTTGTTATTTGCTTTGTTAATGTGGTGAATTATGTTAATAGTTTTTATGTTGAACCATCCTTGTATATCTGTTAAGTATCTTTCTTGGTCATGGTGATTTTTTTTAAGGTGCTTTTGGATTCTATTGGTTAGAATTTTTTTAAGAATTTTTGCATCTTTGTTCATGAGAGAATTGGTCTGTAGTTTTCTTTTCTGGTATTATCTTTGCTTGGCTTGGGTGTTAGGGTTATGTTTGCTTCATAGAATGACTATGGGAGTGTTCCTTCTTTTTTATTTTTTTTTTAAATAATTTATGTAGAACTGGTGATAAATCTTCTCTGAATGTCTGGTAGACTTCAGTTCTGAAGCCATTTGATCCAGGACTTTTAAAAAAAATTTTTTTTGGGTGGGGGCAGATTTTTTTTACCTTCTCAATTTCTTCTTTTGTGATGAGTCTGTTCAAACTTTCTACACCTGACCATGTCAATCTGGGTAGGATATGAATGTTAAGGAATTTATCCATCTTATCTAAGTTTTCAAATTTATCAGATTCTAAGTTTTTACAATATTCTGATATTATAGATTTCATTTCCTCTTGTTCTGTTCTGATATCTACTCTAGTCACTAATGTCTTCTTTTTTCCTTTTGTTAAGTTTGCCAAGAGTTTGTAAATTTTATTTACCCTTTTGAAAAACCAGCTCTGAGGTTTTGGCAATTGTTTCAATTATATTTCTGTTTTTTATTTCATTGAGTTCAGCTCTTGTTCTTATCATTTCCTTTCTTCCCGAAACTGTATATTTATATTGCTGTTCTTGTCCTATTTGATAAATTATTGAGTTAAATTATTAATTTTTCTTTGTTCTTCATTTTTTATGTGTTTGCCTATTGCTATGAACTGACCCCTGAAGACTGCCTTAGCTGCATCCCAGTGGTTTTGGTATGTTGTATTTTCATTATAATTTGTTTTGATTAATTTTTTTAAACTTCATTATTTATTTCTTCTATATCCCAATAATGTTCTAGCAGGGTGTTATTTAATTTCAACATTAGTAGTTTTATCCTCTTGCAGTTAATTTTTTAGTTTTATAGCACTGTGGTCTAAGAAGATATTTTGTATAATTTCATTTTTTAAATGTTTTTGAGGTTTGCTTGATGCCCAAATATGAGATCAATTCTAGAAAATGTGCCATGTGTACTTCAGAAGGAAGTGAATTGCATTTTAGTTGGGTGCTGTACAAGGAATACATCCACAAAGTTGAATCCACCAATCAAGAGAAAAAGAGTAGCAGAGTGGATAAAAAATTAGTCTATCAATATGTTGTCTATAAGAGATGCATCTAAGATAAATAAGGGAAGATAGACTCAAAATCTAAGGCTTGAAACAAATATACAAAGCAAATGGCATCCACAAAAATAAGAGTGGTAATTAAGCCACCGTAAATGATAAGAAAAAGCACTATGCACAGTAGATCAAGAAGACTTAACATTGGTCACCATCTATGCACCAAATGTTAGACCTGATAAGTACATGAAACAACTGTTCACAGAATTGTAGAAAGAAATAGCACCACAAGAGTGGTAGGGAACTTTAACACATCACTCTCACCAAAGGACAGATGAACCAAAAACAAAAACAAAAAAATAAAACTGAACTAAAAAAAGATTCAGAAGACCTTAACTACATATTTAACCAACTCAAACATTTTTTTTAAATTATATCTTACACTAACTTACCTTACCCCTACACACACACACATACCCCTTCTCTGGTGGAGTTGGTAAATGTTGCCATGTTCAAAAGAAAAAAACAAGATAAAGGGAAAAATACCTACCAAATCTAAAACTTATTGCAATAAAGGCAGAAATAATTCATAGTTGACCTCTCAGAGGGTTTTCTGAGCCTATAAACTGAACAGAAAAAGATTGTTCATCTTTCTCTTGTGAAAATCGCTGACAGATTTGAACCACTAGAAGAGTATGTCAGAGGAGAACAGTACACCTCTATATGGATGTGCTAGCAGAGTTCTCACAAAGAATTCACAAACCATACTCACAACTAATGTGTCTTGTTAAGGAATCTGCACTCTACAACTCTGGATCAGAACCTGGTTGAAGGCAATAACCCATTACTCAGGAGCAGGAACCACATGACCAAATTCTGGAAGTCTTCAGTGAATCAAAGATCCTATCCTTCCCTTCTCTGGTGCAGGCCAGCTCTCGGTGCCTTTGTCTTGTGAAGTAACCAGGACCTTCTCTTGACCTTGCATCCACATGGACTCTTCCTTCATCTGTGCAAGCCTTCTGTTGGCCATGCATCCGTCATCCCCATCGTTCAGGTCCCTTCCTCCAACCTCCCTGCAGCCAGCTTCTCTAGTGCCTGGTGCTAACTGGCCCAGTTCACAGCTGGGAAAGCAGCTGCTGTTCTCTAAGCCACAGGGTTTTACCACCCCTTTCGATTTTGCACACATCCCTGTAGTCACTGACTCTGCAGCTAGGCCCCTTCTGGACCTTCACTTCTTTCAGTATTACAGTTTGTGACTCACATTACAACTCTTTAAGGAGGTTCTTACAGATAGAGTTTCTATTCTGACGATGGTTTCTTGTTTACTCTGTCTCCAAAGTCACTGAGGTGCACCATGGGTTAGTGGTGGGGGGTTATGACCTTAGCAATATTAATATTTTAAGCAGATAATAGTGAGAAGCAATAGTTGTGTAATAGAATATTTAGCTGTGCTTTGCCCTTGAAGAAACTCCTCTTCAACATTGGTAAATGTCCCTGGAATGTAGATGGTGACATCTGTCTTGGACAAGAATTCCTAGAGCTTCTACACAAACTAAGAGGAAACACTGTATTTCCGAAAAATACTAAAAACATTCTCATCAATATTGTACAGTCTTGCTTCTAAGAATGACCATTAGCGCTGGTGGCCTCATAATAAGGAGCTGCACTGCCAACCCAAAGGCATGTGGTTCAAACCCACCTACTCTGCAGGAGAAAGATGAGAAATCACACCCACTGTGATTTACTGCCTCTGAAAACTCACTAGAGGGTCAGCTATGTATTGATTCCAGCTCAAGGTGAGATAGCAACAAGTCAATGCAATAAAGATGCAAATATCACAATTTATAGGTTTGTTACCAATATTATTCCTGATGGCTATTGTTTTTTAAAATAAATACATTTCCACTAATATTGAACAAATTTATAAGAAAATTAATCTGCAAAAATTAAAGAAGAGAAGAATATAAGGTCTGGAAACCTCAGGAGAAGGAAAATTAGAAATGGTATGGATG
>NW_006399954.1:4436436-4442953 GCF_000299155.1 Elephantulus edwardii
AATCCACCAGCTGCTCCACACCAGAAAGACGAGCAATCTCCTTCTGTGTGTTTTACTGCTGCTAGAAACCAAGTGGAGGGTCCCTATGTGTCAGTTCTGACTCAGTGGTACACAATAACCACAATAACCCTCAAGAAGAGAGATTGATGAAGATTGATGAATGGGACCTTAAATGACTGCACATCAAAAACTTTTTCCAACACGGTGAAAAGAAAAACTACCGCTGGAAACAAACATTTGGCAAGACCATATCAGAGAAGAATCCCTAAACAAAAGTTTACAGAATACTCCTGGGCCACCACAAGAAAAAGACTGATAACCCAATTACAAAATGCAAAAAAGACATGGAAAGAATTTTCACAGAGGAAGCTATTCAAATGGCCAACAGATACATGATGATATGCTCCAAATCACTGACAATAAGAGATGCAAATCAAAATCACAATGAGATGCCATCTCACACCAGTAGCAGTGGCAAAGTTTAGAGGACAGCAAGTAATAAATGTTGGAGAGGATGTGGTGAGAAAGGAACTCTTATACATTGTTGGTGGGATTGTAAAATGGTGCAACCATTCTGGAAGGCAGTATGGCTCTTCCTCAAAAAGCTGAACATGGAAATTCCATATGACCCAACAATTCCATTGCTTGGCATATACCCTGAGAAAATGAGAACTGAGGCACAAATGGAGACTTGTATACCAATGTTCATAGCAGTATTATTCTCCATTGCAAGAACATGGAAACAGTTCATGTTCACATGACCAACCACAACCAAATGGATTGAGAAATTATGGTACAGTCACATGGAATATTATGTAGCATGCAGGAACAATGATTTTGTAAATTATTATCTAGCTTGGGAGGGACTAATGAGCATTATGCTAAGTGAACTAATTCAGTCTGATAAGGACAAATATTATATAAAAATCATTATTGTAGAATGAGTCTGAGGATCCAAGGGGAGGGAAGTGTGAAAGCAGAGGGGTGAGAATGGGCATGAGTAGGGAGTGGTTAATCATAGGATCACACAATTTGATGGGGGGGGGGGGAGTGGTGGTAAAGGAAATGGGAAAAGTCCAGTGTGAAAAACAATGTATTTGAACTTTGTAATAAACCAATATTAAAAAAAAAATCTGAGATGTGAACTCATCAGATCTTTGTGAAATAAACATCAATGACTTAAAAAAAAAAAAGAAAAGAGGGATTGATGACACAGAGACTGTAACAATGGGCTTGATCTATCAAAGATAAGGAAGGTGGTGCAGGTAGAGCAAGGTTCAAATCTCCACAACCCTGTTCATCGGGTTGCTGAGTTACTGTCTGCTTGATGGCACCTAATACCAACAACAGATACATAATGAGCAATCTCCTCCTGTGTCATTTCCTGCCTCTGAAAAACCCACGGGAGGGCCAGCTCTGGGTCAGTTCTGAGTCAATGGCACATAACAATATTTACAGACATTGCTGAATATCTTTTCAATGCTTATTGTATGTCTTAAAAAAAAACTTTGATACCTTTGTATCCAAGAATTCTCAGTAGTAATTTATATAATCTTTTTATCATCAATTCCATGAATATTTTCCATGAGGGCTCTTAATTTCGTTCTTAAACATGTAGTTATATCTGTTACCTAAAAAAATTATCAAATGCATAAAAATCAATTAACTAATACTATGAGGGTTTGTTTTGCTTTTTAACCCAAATGTTTCAAAGACATAAAATTAATAAAATATTTATTTCAGAATTTTTAGTAATAAGTAAGGGAGCCCTGGTAGGATAGTAGGTAGGGAGCCGCACTGCTAACCTACAGGTCACACTTCTCTCGTGATCTGTTCACACTTGATTTACAGACTCAGAAACAAAGTTGAGGGACAGTTATGAATTTTGAGAGCAATACATAACAAAGAGTAAAATTTCTCTAATATTGCATCAACATCCCAGATTTACAGAATTTTTCTTAATGTTATAATGCAAGTGGTGGTATTGTCTTCCATCAAGTCAGAAGCGACCTGTAGCTGACTCTCCAGTGGGTTTTCAGAGGCAGGAAATCCTACGGAAGGAGATTGCCCATCCCTCTACTGTGAAGGAGCTGGTGGATTAGAATCTTGTGCCTTTGGACTTTAACCAGTAGGCCACCAGAACTCCCACACAGAGGAAGTTTACAGCAGCATTGCTCCTGTACCGGAAAATTGGAAGCAACCTAATGGCTATTCCTAGCAAATTGTTGTTGTTGTTAAGTGCTGTTGAGTCGCAGGCTACTCATAGCGACCCTATGAAGGAGAGTCCTCAACGCTCCTAGGAGATTGTTGTTGTTGTTATGTGCCATTGAGTCGCTTGCGACTCATAGTTACCCTATGTACAAGAGCCGCAAACTCTGCTCTGTCCTGTGCCAATCGCACTGTCTCTGACACTCCCATTCCAATTATACCAGTCACTGAATCAATCCACCTCATAGAGGGCCTTCCTTTCCTGCGCCGTCCCTCCACCCTCCCAAGCATGATGTACCTCTCTAAGGACCAGTCTCTTCTCACAACATGTCCAAAGTATGTTAGATGGAGCCTCAGAATCCTTGCCTCCAAGGAGCCACCCGGTTTAACCCTTTCCAGGACAAATCTGTTTGTTTTCCTAGCAGTCCATGGTATTCTCAATACTCTTCTCCAGCACCACAGCTCAAAGGCATCGATTCTCCTTCTATTCTCCTTGGTAATTGTCCATCTCTCTGATGCATAACAAGTGATTGTGAAGACCATGGCCTGTATCAAACGCACCTTAGTCTCCAGAGAGACACCATTGCTCTTCAGTACTTTGGAGAGGTCCCTAACAGCAGACTTTCCCATGGTAATGTGCCTTTTAATTTCCTGGTTGCTGGTGCCAAGACTGTTGACTATGGAGCCAAGCAAACTAAAGCTGTGTACAATCTCAATCTCTTCACCATCCACCCTGATGCCTCCAATTGGCCCAGTGGTGAGAATCTTTGTCTTCTTGACATTGAGCCTCAATCCATATTGTAGGCTGCAGTCCTTGACACTCTGCAGCAGGCGCTTCAGGTCCTCCTCAGTTTCAGCAAGCAGGGTTGTGTCATCTGCATAACGAAGATTGTTGATAAATCGTCCACCAATCTTGGCCCCACATTTCTCCTCATGGAGCCCAGCCTCCCGGATAATCTGTTCTGCATATAGGTTGAAAAGGTATGGAGATAAAGGAAATATTTATGTACATATACAATGTTCTCTGCTGTCATACTTTGAAAAATCCCCACATGATGGTCCATGTATTCTTGCCTCTTTTAGATATCTTCTGTAAATGGAATTGTATAACATACATCCGTTTGTAATTGACTTGTTTAAAACAACAAAGTTATTTCCCAAAGAATCAACATGGCCCAATGACTGACACTGACAGTAAATGGTGAAGGTAAAATGCCTCAATAACCTTTGATGCTTAGCTCCCACCTCTTTCAGACAGCTGAGTCTACTATACACACAACAAGTTATGCCAGGGGTTTTCACGCAGAAACTAATGTTCTCTACCACACATCCAAATTCCAAAGCTGTCATTCTTTCTGAAAACTTTATAGCTCGCTTGCTCTCGCTCTCTCTGTCTCTAGCTCTAGCTCTCTGCCTTGGATCTGAAAACTACTCAAAACTGACCCCTTTGTGGGTAGGTGTTGATGTGTGTGATTGAGTTGAAGTGACTCATAGCTGATCCTTTAATGGGTCTTCAGAGACAGTAAAACACACAGGAGGAGACTGCCCATCTTCCAGTATTTGTTATTGTTGTTGTTATGTGCTGTCGAGTCACCTGTGACTCATAGTGACGTTATGTGCAATAGCCCTAAACCCTGATCTAGCCTGTGCCAATCTTACTGTCTCTGACACATCTACCCCATTACCCCAGTCACCAAATCAATCCATTTCATTGAGTCTTTCTCTCCTGCACTGCCCCTTCACCCTCCCAAGAATGATGTCCCTCTCCAAGAACTGGTCCTGCCTTGCAACAGGTCCAAAGTATGTCAGACGAAGTTTCTGAATCCTTGTTGCCTCCAAGTAGCAACTTGGTCTTACCCTCTCAAGAACGAACCTGTTTATTCTCCTAGCCGTCCATGGTATATTATTTAGAAGCTATAAGCCGCTGGTGGATTTGAACTGTCGGAGATGAGCCACCTTTGAGTTAGCAGCACAGTTCTCTACCCACAAGGCCACCAGAGCTCCCTTAGCAAAACAAATTATAATATCACATATTACAGCCAAGTCCAGAATCTGTCTGTGTGCATTACTCTTGCATTTAACCTCAGTGTGCGGGTCCCAGGCCGTCTACCTCACCTAGAGGCGTGGCACGTTCTGACCCTCTCACTGGCATTGACCAGTTGGCTGCTTGGCTCCTTTCCCAGCAGTCACTGCTCTCCTAGCCCAACATCCATCACAGCTTTAGTCAGGAAGATGGCACTCACCTGATGGGTGGGCAGAAGCGTCTTCTCCTACCATATGCTGGGAATTGTCAGGGACTGTTCATGCCAAGACTGGGTACTTCTGGTGCCAGCAAACAGGCCTTTCCCAAAGCCTGCCAAATACATAAAAATAAAAATAAAAAAGAACCAATTTTCACATATCAAATTTCACGTGGTGCAATTTTGTAACAAGTTTTGCGGAGCCCAGAATTATAGACATTTTTCTGGCTGAGACATGCTGAATGCAGAGAAGAAGAGTGATTCTCTTCTGTGAAAAGAGTTGGGGGTTGGGAGAATCTTTGTTCTGAATGGATAATAAGTTTGGACCTAGTACTGTGTAGAGGTGTGGCTATCCTATGCTGTGTAATCTAGGAAATATTCAAAGCCCCCATAGAAGATGAGCCATTCTCATCATTTTCTTTGGAGTGCAGGCTTTATCTGATGATATTTCCAGCCGAGTTCCTGTGATCCACTAGGCAGAAAGAATAATGAAAGCTATTATCTCCAGTTATCGTTTCTGAGTAGGTTAGCTGGTTAGACAAACAACGTAGTTGTCAGCTGCCCTTGTGTCAGTGCCCAAAATAGGGTAAAACACTAGATGACCCTAAGCAACCCTGAGATCAATTGTCAATAAAGCTATTTTTCATTGGTTTATAGAAGTTGACTGCCAGGCCTTTCTTCCTTGTGTGTTTAGTTTAAAAGCTCCACAGGAATCTTTTCAGCATTATAGCAACACATAAGTGTGCACTAACAGAGGGGTGGTTGCTGCTTATAATAACTATGCTTTCACGAAATCAACAAAGAATCAGGAAACATTAGAATTATCAGATGTCGCTGGGGCGAGAACATCAATGCTGCTGGGGGGAGATTTCTGGGCAGGTTGGAAACTGGAGAAAGCCTTAGGTCTGTGGCCCTGAAAGATGTGGAAAGAGGGCCTTCTGAGGGAGGAACTAGGCATAGCCATTCCAGAAACAGTAGGGAGAACAGTTACGAGATCCAGAGTGGTAAGGCCGAGAATCAGACCTTGAGCACATTTTAAGGATGAAAAGGAAGAACCCAGCTGGAAGTCTTAGAAAGTGACTGAAGGAGAATGAATCTCAAATTTTGGACACTAAAGAGGGGAGGACGTAAGAGTCACCTGAACCAAAAGTTGATTGACCCATCAAAAAGGGAAAGTTGAAAAGGGTACAAGTCAAGAGCTATATTCAGCACGCTTGAGCACAGCCCCTGGGGAGGGAAAAGCAACTTAAACACACCTGTCACCAGCAGGCCACAGACCACAGTCCAATCCCACATCCCTTGGTCCAAACCCATTGTAACTCAGACTTGCAAAGCTCGTAGGGAGAGTATTGTCATAGTGAGTAGGGGTCTGAGCTGCTAACTGAAAGGTGACCTGTGATTCGAACCCACCAGGAGCTCACTAAGAAAAAGATGGGAAATATTTTCCTATTAGATTTATAGCTTCTGAAAACCTTAGAGGGTCAGTTATGAGTTGGTTCTGACTGGACAGCAATGAGATATTAAAAAAAAAAACAACACAACAACTCCAAAAACCAACACCCCCAAAACATGCTTATCAAGTTTCAGTAGCCTTAGCTTCTGATCTCAAGGTTTGTTTTCTCTGTCTTTATACCTGATCATGTCCCTTCTTTTTACAATGAGCCCCAAGGATTAACAGCCCCTACTGTTAATGAGAAGGTTGCTAGTTCAAATCAGCATCTGCTCCAAAGGAGACAGATGGTTAGTGTTCTTTCATCAATATTTATAACCCCTGAAACCAGACAGAGGGTTTCCTTGAGTGAATCTAAACCAACTGGACCATAGCAGGCTTTGGTTTTGTTTTATCCTTCTCCTTTTATGTGAGTGTATCAGGGACATCTTGTGCTTGTGAGTTTAAGAAAATATATAGTGATCTGTACATCTTTTCTATGAAGACACATTTTGAGTCTCTTCTCTATGCCTCCCTTGGTTATCTAGTTGTTGCCACAGAAAGGCTAAACCAGGTAAACAGTCGGAAAACAACAAGTTTCTATGAGTTTCCATCGTAGCATTTGCAGGAAGTGAGAATA
>NW_006399954.1:4443951-4446067 GCF_000299155.1 Elephantulus edwardii
TTCTAATGAAAGTGTATAGAGACTTGGATTTCTATTCATTCATTATCGCACATTTTCCTCCCTGTCACCCACACCAGTTTGTTTTCCTTTTTGAAAAAAAAGAAAAAAAATCTTTCATTATTGTACAATGCCTCCCAGTCTACTTTATTATGCAGCTTTTATGAAATACTCCTTTTAAGTAGTTCTTTTCCTCATCTGTTTCAGTGAAGTGTGCATAAATTATCCCTTTTTCTTAGTTTCTGCTCAACCCCCATGTCAGTCCTATTTTAACAGTGACATTATGCAATATTTGTCCTTTTGTGACTGACATATTTCGCTCAGCATAATGTCCTCCAGGGTCACCTATTTTGGATAATATTTCATGAGTTCCTTGTTTTTCAGTGCTGCATAATATTGCATTGTGTGGATATACCACAGCTTCTCTATTCATTCGTTTGTTGATGGGCACTTGGGTTATTTCCATGTCTTTGCTATTGTGAGCAACACAGCAATAAATATGAGTATACATATATCTGTTTGAGTGGAAATTCTGATTTTATTAGGGTAGAGAGCACTCTGTTGGCCTAGTGGATAGAAAGTGATGCTACTAAGCCGAAGGTGGGTGATTTTAATCTATGATACTCACACCTGGTTTTAATTGTTTTGGGTCAAACGTTCTTCTAAGTGGTATAGTGCTGGTCTGTCTACAGATGTAACTCATGGTTGCTGTGATGCTAAACACTGTGACACTAATGTGTCAAATGCAATAATAGTTACCCATGGTGGACAATGTTTGGTGGAGCTTACCAATTAAGCCAAACTTGGAAGCAGGAGTCATATTCACTTATGAAATGGCTTGCCTCCAGAAATCCTATGAACGTGGAGAAACAAAAAAAGTTATACAAGTGTTCAGGTCTTTGGTTCATAGGGTTGCTATGAGTTGTCTAAGACTGACGGCACTTAACAATAACAACAACATATTCCCAGTAGTGGCATTGCTATGTTAAATAGGATTTCTATCTTCAACTTTTTGAGAAAGTGCCATACTACCTTCCATAGTGGTTGCACCATTTTATACCTCCCACCAACAGATAAGGGTTCCAGTTTCTCCAAAATGTATCCAGCATTTTTTGTTTGCTGCTCTGTTGAATTTTGTTATTGTTACTTGGGTGAGGTGATATCTCATAGTTGTTTTGATTTGCACCTCTCTTAGAGCTTGGGATTTAAAACATTTTGTCATGTGTTTGTTTGTGATCCAAGTCCTTTGCTCATTTTGTGATTGGGTTGTTTACATTTATTTTTGAGTATTCTAGAAATTCTAAATATAAGTCCTTTATCAGAGATGTCATTACCAATTTCTGCCCCCCCCCAAGTCTGTAGTGATCCTTTTATCCTGTTGGAGAAGTGTTTTGATGTGCACATGGATTTGATTCTTAGAAGGTCAAATTTATTTCTTTATATCCTCTCCTGGTTTTAGGTTGTTCAGGATGCTTGGAAGACTTTTCATGTTGTGGATTAGGGCTTCAAGAGTTCTGCCAAGCTTTTTTTAAATGAACTTTATAGTCCTTGGTTTTAGTCCTGGGCTCATAATCCACCTTGAATTGTCTTTTTTGTATCGAGTGAGGTATAGATCTTGCTTGAGTTTTCTGCAGATAGTTTTCCAATTTTCCCATCACCGTTTGTTAAAATGGCTGTCATTTACCCACTTAACTGATTAAATCTCCTTGTCAAAAATCAATTGACCGTAGGTAGATGGGCTGATTTCTGGGTTCCCAATTATATTCCACCGATCTATAAGTCTGTCATTGTACCAGTACCACACTGTCTTGACCGTCATGGCGGTGTAGTAGGCTTTGAAATCAGGGTGTGAGATGCCTCCTACCTTGTTTTTCTTTTTAAGGAGTGCTTTGTTTTTTGGGGTCTCTTTCCATTCCAGGCGAAATTGGAAATTGCCTTTTCCATCTCATTGAAGAATGAAATTGGTATTTATATTGCGATTGAATTGAACTTGTAGATTGCCTTTGGCAGGATTGCCATTTTCACATTATTGAGTCTTCCTATCCAAGAGCAAGATACATTCTTCCATTTCTCCAGGTCACTTTTTGTTTCTTGTAGGAATGTTTTGTAATCTTTTTTT
>NW_006399954.1:4471896-4474142 GCF_000299155.1 Elephantulus edwardii
AAAATTGATTTGCTTATAACCATCCTTACCCACTACACTTTATACATGCACATTGTTTCCCTCACAATCTCTTACACACAACTGTAAGTACATATAAGTAACTATTATCTATCCATATCTATTATCAGATTGTCCCCTCAAGACCCCACTAAGCCTCCCCCAATCTATCTCCTCCCTACTAATCTCTCCCACATGAGTGATAGTCTCTCTCCTTTTCTGCCTCTACCTCCACTCCCACTCCTTTTTTTAAATTTTGTATTCATGTGATAGCTTATCTTGTATTTAACTCATGTACATGATGTTTTCAAAAATCTT
Source organism: Elephantulus edwardii (assembly GCF_000299155.1). Lineage (NCBI taxonomy): Eukaryota > Metazoa > Chordata > Mammalia > Macroscelidea > Macroscelididae > Elephantulus > Elephantulus edwardii. The sequence continues at coordinate 4,472,212 of NW_006399954.1, forward strand.
TCATTTACATTATATTTCACAGAATCATTCATATACACTACATTTCATATCATTAACTACCATTGATATGTGTCTTTATTACCCCATCTCTTCAAGTCCATTTAATTTTTCCTATTCCTTCACCTCCTGCCCCTAATCTGCCCACTAAACTCTGCTACTGAATGAAATTGATGCTTCCCTTATTTTATTTACTTCCCTCTTCCTTTTTTTTTACATTTATGCACATAGTACTAGTTATCCTTCTGATTTTATAATAATGGTCTTATGCAATGTTTGTCTTCCTGAGATGAGTTAATTCATTCAATATAATCCCCTCTACACTCTTCATGTTATATAGTATTTTTCAAAATCATTATTCCTTGGTGCTGCATAGTATTTCATTGTATGAATATACCACAATTTCTACAATTTCTCGATCTATTCAATTGTTGATGGATATTTGGGGGCTATTTTCACTTTCTTGCTATTGTGAATAATGGTACTATGAATATAGGTGTATGTGTCTCCATTCCTGTCTCAGTTCTAAATTTCTTAGGGTATATTCCTAAGAGGGTATATTCCTAAGAGCTGGTTCATATGAGATATCTATATTTAGTTTTTTGAGGAAAAGATTTTTCACAAGATATTCAGACAGCTAACAGACACATGAAGAAATGCTCAAAATCACTGGCAATCAGAGAGATGCAAATTAAAATCTCAATGAGATACTATCTCACCTCAGTTGCTGTTGTATTGATGACCTTCAAGTCGAGCACAACTCATAGCAATCCCAGAACAAAAGGCCTGAAGCCCCTCTACAACCATAGACATTTATCAAAGTTCATACAGTTTCCAGAGGCATCTTATTTAGGAAGTGGATACCACACCTGATTCCAAACCTGTCATATTATAGCCATAGTAAAGTTTAATAGAACAGCAGTCAATAAATGTTGAAGAGGATGTGGAGAGATTGGATCACTCAAGCACTGTTGGTGGGATTGTAAAATGATAAAACCATTCTGGAAGGCAATTTGGTGTTTCATTATGTGTATTTTTAAGAGTTTGAGCTAGATTAAAAGATCAGAGAGTCAGAGAAGGAAATATCTTCAAAAACTGATGGTTCATGTACCATAAGCTAAGCTATTTGTCAGTAAAGACCCTGGAATTATTGGTGAATTCAAACTGCATACTTTTTGGTTTGGCAGTACAATTCCTTACCAATAAGCCATATTGTTGTCAGTAAGTATCACTGAATGGAGTACAACTCATAGTGACACCAGACCTGGATGCTGGTCCTATCTTGTACCATCCTCATCTTCTCTGACACACTCAAGCCCATTGCTGAAGTCACTATGTCAATTCATCTCATTGGGGATCTTCTTCTTTTTAGCTCACCCCCAACCTTCTCAATCATAATATCCCTTTCATAACTCCTCTTTGCAACGTGTCCAGAGTATGAGAGATAAAGCTTTGTCATCAAGGCCTCCAAGGAGCACTCTGTCTGCACCCTCTTGAGGACATATCTGTTTGTTCTTTTGACTTTCCATACACTTCTCCAATATCACAACTCGGAGTCGTTATTTCTTCTTCTGTCATCCTTCATTGTCCAGCTCGCTAATGCATAGCAGCTGACTGAGAAGACCATGCCCTGAACCAAGTGAACCTTAGTCTCCAAACTGATATCATTGCTCTTAACTATTTTGGAAAGGTCCCTGACAATAGACTTGCCAAATGTAATGTCTCTTGATTTTGTGACTGCTGGTACCAACAGTGTTGATTGTTGATGTTGGTGTTGTTCTTCTTATGTGCCGTCGAGTCATTTGCGACTCATAGCGACCCTATGTACAACAGCCCTAAACCGTGATCTAACCTGTGCCAATCTCACTGCCTCTGACACACCCATCCCGATTACCCCAGTCACTGAATCAATCCACCTCATAGAGGGTCTTCCC
>NW_006399954.1:4475459-4479804 GCF_000299155.1 Elephantulus edwardii
TCCACAGCAGCATCTGTTAGCTGAAATATGTCAATTGGTATACCATCTATTCCGGGGGCCTTATTTTTTGCTATTTCCTTCAAAGCAGCTTGAACTTGTTGATACAAACAAAATTAAATTACTGGCAGGTTCAATTCTTTCTCCATATGTCTTGACATTGACTGTTGATTCTGTGGTAAAGAACTTTGCTTTCTTGGTATTGAGATGTTGTCCTTACAGAAAGCTGTATTTATTTGAGGGAACAGACTGACTCATGTTTCTTTTAGGGAGCCACTGATGAAGTCCAACTTCAAATAGGTGTGGAGACAGCATACATCCTCAATACACACCCCTCCTGATTTCAAACCATGAAGAAATCTTTTGCTCTTTTTGGACAACAACTTGTTGGTTTAGGTATAGATTTCTCATGAGCACAAATAAGTGTTCTGGGATTCCTGTTGTTCTCAGTAGTAGTAGTTGTTAGCCATAGTTTGTAATGCTCCACATTTTCAAATACTAAGCCATATAGCAATGTGTAGTTCAGTATCAGAAAATACTCAGGATACAGTTTTTCAACCAGGGCAACCTCCTCACAACCATATTCTAATGAGGGTGTCTTTATGGTTCTCAGACCTTTCTTCCCTTGGTGCTGTTTCTAACCTGCTAGTATAAGTATTTTAGATGCAATACTAACTGCCTCACAAGCCCACCGCACTGTTATAACTGCTATCTCAATTCTGCTGCTGACATTTCTCTTCTACCACTTATGTCATGTCACACTATCTCTGCTGTTACACTCTTTGTCTATTTTTTTTTAATCTCCTGGGTGTGGGGAGCTCTGATGGCCTAGGCTATAGCAATTTTCCAGTATAGGGACTCTAGACCCAAATAATTTTCTCTGTTCTCTTCTTAGTTGTAATGCTCATGCTTACAACCTTGGTGCTTGTGTTATTTGTTGTTATTGTGTACAGTGAGGTCAGAACTGGCTTATAACTATCCATCCAGTGAGTATTCAGAGGCAGTAAATAACTTAGGAGAAGATTATCCATATTTCTCCTGCGGGGTAGCTGATGGACCTGAACTGTGTGCCTTTGGTACGGTAGCACAACTCCTTACAACTGTTGACTCCATTTTAAGTCTGCTGGCAAGACAACACTGACCAATTTCTTTGCTAAGATTCCACACACCTATATTGCATGCTATCACACTCAATTCAACTCCCTTGGTGGGCTGCAAGCAACTTTTTTGCATAATGCCACTCAATAATTCCATGAGGTTGAAAGATTATAGTGAGAAGGCAATATGAGAGTCCCACTGGAAAAAACAACAATAACAACAACAAAACTCCCACACATAATTCAAGATGCTCTTTGATTTATAAATCAAAGAATAATTTCATAGAAGTGTAGAGAAAAAAAAATTGGTAAAAACAGTTCAAGGTTACATTTGAAGGAGTTCTTGTTTTTATATACTGTATATCCATATTTCTTTTTTTTGTTTTGCTTGTTTAACTTACTATGAACTTGAGCATAATTTTCCTAGTGTTGGCATTTTTAAGGATTCATGCAGACTATTCACAAGATGCCAAATGATATCAAATTCAGAACATGTGATTCAGTTCCACTGTCCATTTTTTACAACAGAAATACATTACAGATTATCTGATCCATTTACTGATATTTAACTTCTCTCTTCTTCTTCTTCTTCACTCTTTCTTTTTTTTTTTAAATCCACCATGGCCTTCAAATTTAATGTTCTGTCATGTTGAATTTGACAACTAAAATCATTTAAATGTTTAAAGAGAGGAACTGAGATATTTGCACTTCAATGCAATGAAAGACCATTTCATTCACCTAAAATCTTCATATTACTTTTTATAGGGAGCTCTGGCTGCTGAATGGTAAAGGATTTATGCTACCAGCCCAAAGCAAGATAATTCAAAATGACTAGCTGCTCTTCAGGAAAAAAGATGAATCTCATCCTGTGCAATTTACAGCCTTTGAAGTCCAGCTAGAGGGTCAACTCTCAGTCACTTTTGACTGCACAGCACATAAGAACACCATCAATAATACGTCTTTGCCAAATAAATCCATATGTATATGAGAGAGCTAAACATTGAATTAAGAACTAAAGACATTGTGACAACTTTTCTAGAGTTTTCAATAGTTTATTCAAGTTATCACATTGGTACTATGTGCTGATTCAGAAATTCTTTGCCTCATTAAATGTTAAGTTTTTTATAATAAAAGAGTCATTAAACTGCCAAATTTGTGTGTGTGAGAGAGAGATTCCCCATAATTACAAAATGATAGTAAAAATTAGAAGAATGAATTTGTCTCTTTCACACAAAACAGGCATTTTCATTCTTTTCATCTTCAAGCTTTCTCTTTCCCTGAGCCATTTGCTGAGAAATGTTTGTTGTGGGGTTTTTGTTTGTTTTGTTTGCTTATTTGTTTATACTTTCAGTTTTATTTCATTTTCCCCAAAACTCTTTAAATCCAAGTCCTGGTGAAGAATTTTACTTTTCTGTCAACTTATTTAGGGAGCTCTGGTGCCAAAGAGAGTCATGCTTTATAGGTTGAGCTATGAGTCCATTCCCAGTGTAATTTGTCTTTTTATTTCTTGGTTGCTGGTACAAAGAGTGTTGATGACCAAGCATGCTGAAGCTGCTCTCAATCTCTTCACTGTTGATCGTGATACCACCAATTGGCACAGTCATGAGAATGATTGCTTTCTTGATTGATGTTGAGCTGCAATCCATATTGAAAGCTGTAGTTCTTGACCTTCTGCAGGTAACACCTCAGGTCCTCTTCAGTTCTGGCAAGCAACGCAGGTTGTTGGTGAGTCTTCCTCCAATTTTGATGTCCCATTCCTCCAATCTTGATGTCCCATTCCTCCTCAAAGAGCCCAGCCTCCTGAAGATGTGTTCCACATATAGACTGGAAATGTACAGAGATAGGTTGTATTACTGGTGTATTTCCTGATTTTTAATTTCACAATGTGTCCTTGCTCTGTTCTGATGACACCTCTTGGCTCAAGTATAGGCTTTGCATAAGCAAAATCCAGTGCTCTGGGATTCCCGTTACGAGGTAGGCATGGTTTGTTGTAATCCATACAGTCAAATGCCTTTGCATAGTTCATGAAACACAGACATTCCTCTGGTACTCTCTGCTCTCAGCCAAGATCCATCTAATGTTGGCTATAATATCACTAGAATCATGGACTCTAACAGATGTCTGTTGATGTGCTGTATAAGTCATTATATATATATAAAATTTTCAGTGAATTTCATTGGGAAAATTTGCTTTCAGGGACCTCTCCAGAATGTTCATAAGCAAAGATATCAGTCTAGAGACTAATGTGTGCCTGATCCAGGCCATGGTATTCACCATTACTTGCTATGTATCAGAGAGCTGGACAATGACTAAAGATGATAGAAGAAGAATCGATGCCCTTGAGTTGTGGTGTTGGAGAAGAGTATTGAATATACCATAGACTGCTAAGATAACAAACAGGTCTGTCCTAGAAAGGGTGAAACAAGCCTGCCTCTTGGAGGTAAAGATTTTGGACATAGGGTCACTATGAGTTGCAAGAGACTCAGGAGCACATAACAACAATGGGTCTATTCCAACTAAACAGTAAAGGATAATGAGATTTAGGATGATAACTCCAACTTTCATATATAAATACAATCAAGGTGCAATCATTCCAGGGGTAAGGCCATTGTTGTTTGTTGTCATAAAATAAATTCTGACTCATCCTCACCTTGATGTGTGCTCAGAGAAACTGTGGTTCTAAGAGTTTCCAAGGCTATGCCTATTCAAAACCAGACTGCCAAACCTTTCTTTAAAGTCATGTCTAAGTGTGGTTAAACCACCAACTTTTCTGCCTGACAGATGTACAAATCTTTCTGCCAGATTAGTCAATACAATAAAGTAAAAATTAGCCCAAGTTCTGTAACTCTAGGTCGCATTCTCTTTCTATTCTTATGCACTCACCCTTGACCAGCTTCAGATACATAGCAAAAGATTGGAAAGACCATGACTGGAATAAATTATACTTTAGTATGTAAATTGATATCATTGCTCTGCAGGATTTGTATGACAGCCAGCTTTCCCAATAACATACATTTCCTGGTCTCCTGACCACCACCCGAAGTGTTGTTTGTGGGTCCAAATAAGATGAAATTGTTGACAGTTTCAATAATTTCGACAATAGTCATATATTCTATGTTGGCCTAGTCCTGCTCATGTTAAGCAAGCTATGTGTTTCATCTGCATAATGCAGGTGCTTGATGAATCTTTCTTCAATCCTGATACCACATTCATCTTCATAAAGACCAGTTCCTTGCTCAGTATATATACTG
>NW_006399954.1:4484318-4489677 GCF_000299155.1 Elephantulus edwardii
CCACTTAACTGATTTAACCTCCTTGTAAAAAATCAGTTGACCACAGGTAGATGGGCTAATTTCTGGATTCTCAATTATATTCCATTGATCTATGGGTCTATCATTGTACCTGTACCACATTGTCTTAATCACCATGGCAGACTAACAGAAGTTGAAATCATGGTGTGAGATGCCTCCTACCTTGTTGTATAGTAGGTTTTAAGGTCAGGGAGTGCTATATTTCTAACCTCATTTTATTTTCTCTCAGAAGTGTTTTGTTTATTTAGGGTCTCTTGCCTCTGAAAATAAATTTGACAATTTTTCTTTCAATCTCCTTGAAAAATTAGTTTGATATCTGGATTTGGATTAAGTTTAACATGTAGATTGTTTTTCCCAGGTTTATAATTTTCATGACAGAGAATCTTCCTATCCATGAACAGGGTACATTTTATTCATTTCTTTTATTGTATCTTGCAGAAATACTCTGCAGTTTTCTTTGTATAGATCTTTTGTGTCTCTAGTTAGATTCAATATGTGGTTGGCTATTTTAAATAGTATTGCTTTCTTGAGTTCCTTCTCTGAGTTCTCTTTGTTACTGTAGAGGAACTCTACTGATTTTTGGATTTTGATCTTATATCCTGACACTCTATTAAATTGACCTACTAACTTTAATGGTTTTTCTGGAGTTTCTGGGGTTTTCTGTGTAAACTGTCATTTCATCATCATATAGCTACAATTTTGCCATCTTTTTTGCTGATCTGGATTTTGTCTTTTATTTCCTTCTCTTGTCTTATTGCTGTAGCAAGCACTTACAAGACAATATTGAATTGAAGTGGTGACAGTGGGCTTTCTTGTCTGATTCCTGTATGCAAGGAAAATGATTTCAGTCTTTCTCCATTGAGAATGATGTTGGCTCTTAGTTTTGCATATATACATTTCACTATGTTGAGGAAATTCCCTTCTATTACAATTTTGCTGAGTGTCTTTTCTGAGATGATGTATTTTGTCAAATGTCTTTTCTACATCAATTGCTAAGATCATTTGGTTCTTGTTATGGACCTTGTCAATACTGTGAATTATGTTGATTATTTTCCTTATTTTGAATCATCCTTGCATAACTGTTATGAATCCCATTTGGTCATGGTAAATTATTTTTTTCTTTTGTGCTTTTGGATTCTGTTTGCTAGGGTTTTGTTAAGGATTTTTGTATCTATATTCATGAGAGATATTGGTCTGTTGTTTTGTTTCTTGGTAATATCTTGCCTGGTTTTGGTATTAGGGTTATCCTTGCTTCATAGAATGACTCTGAAAGTGTTCCTTTTTTTTAATTTTTTGAAACAATTTAAGTAATTATGCTGCTAAATTATCTCTGAATGTTTGGTAGACTTCAGCTTTGAAGCCATCTGGTCCAGGACTTTTCTTTCCCTTTTTTTTTAAATTATTCTGATTTCTTTACAAAGTTTGAATATATTATTTTCCACAAAGATCCTTCCCATTTTCTTCATTCCACCCACCCATCAAATTGTGCAACCTTATGATTAACATCCTCACCCCTCTATTCCCACCCTTCCCCCGCTGCCTTGGATCCTCATGGGGAAGTCTTTTTAATTACCTTTTCAATTTCTTCTTTTGTGATGAGGCTATTCAAGTGTTCTACATTTGTCCTTGTTTACCTGGGTAGGGAATGCATTTCAAAGAATTTGTCCATTTACTCTAGTTTTTCGAATTTATCAGAATATAGCTTTTTGGTTTTTGGTTTTTCCTGATATTATCAATTTAATTTTCTAATTCTGTTGTGATGTTACTGCTATAATTTCTTAATTGAGTTATCTATATATTTCTCTATCTCTTTTTCTCTTTTCTTTTGTTAAGTTTTCCAGTGGCTTGTCAATTTTATTGACCCTTTCAAAAAACCAGCTCCTGGTCTTATTGACAATTTCAATTGTCTTTTCTGTTTTCTATCTCATTTATTTCAGCTTTTGTTCTTATAATTTCTTTTCTTCTAGACATTGTAGGATTAAATTGCTGTTTCTTTTCCATTTTCTGAAAGTATTGAATTGTATTATTGATTCTTCTTTTTTCTTCCTTTTTTATGGGCTGTATGGCAGGAAGCTTCTTCTGAGTGAAAGTACTGTCTCTGTTGTGTATATGTTCTCAACATCAGAATAGGCACGACATAAACAACTGAATGTTACTCACACTCAGTGTAATTGAATCTGATCTGACTTAGAGCTGATCCACCACTGGGTTTTCTGAGGCTGTAAATGACACAGTAGGAGGTTGCCCATCTTTTTCCCATGGAGCCCCTGGTGACTCAAACTGCCAAAGTGAGGATGCCTTTGGTTTCGCAGTGTAACTCACTACAGAATACACCAGCAGGAAAAAAGAGAGGACAGAGATGAAGAAAAACATAATGCTATTACTAAAATTTCTGAGGTCTACTCTTAGGAAGAGTACTATCGAGTCAGAATCAACTCATAGGTGACCCTCAACTGGGTTTTTACAGGCAGTACATTGCACAGGAGGAGAGTGCCCATCTTTTCCCTAAGGTGCAACTTGTGGATGTAAACCACCAGCCTTTAGCTTGCCTCCTTGCCACTAAGCCACCAGAGCTCCGTAGCTTTCACCATAAGAACTAAAAAAGCAAACTAGTATCCAGAGAAAATTAAAGATTTCCTGGCAAGAAAGTCTTACAGAACTTTCTCACTTCACACTTGCTATAAATAAAGAAGAGCAGTTTTTCTTCTCAACTGGAAACCATCTTTTCACAAAAATATCAGCTTTGTGATCAAATGTGCTCTCAGTGGATGGGGGAATAGAGAAAAATGATATTAACTACATTCTTATTTTAGTATTTAATTATTTATATTTAATGTTAATTAGATATTGAAGGTAAATTCTTTAAAAACCATATCCTTGTCTGATGAATTGGTACTGATTCGTGAACATCCTGTGTACTTTCCAGTTGAACTTTTGCAAAGGAATTTGTTGGCATTTGTCTTTGAAGAAGCACATCACTACCGGGCCTATCTCTGTTTCCTTTTGACTGGGTTCTAACCTTCAACATTCAAGTCAGTGGTCAAGCACAATCCATGTGTGCTGCAGGGACTTTTGGTAATTAGGTAGAGGAAGAAAATAAATACCCCTTCCCAAAATGTTAATTTCCAATAATCCTATATAGTAGAATAGAGCAGAGCTGCCCAATAGGATATGCAAGCCTGTAGATCTTTGTGGTGGCAGATTGCCACATCTATTTCTGGTATGTTTACTGTTGTTGTTGTTGTTGTTGTTGTTGTTGTTGTTGTTGTTAGGTACTGGTTAGGCAAGTACTATTCACCTTGACTCTATGAACAACAGATCTGAACCCTTTCCTATCTTGTGATATCCCCATCATCTCTGACATGCTTGAGTCCATTGCTGCAGTCCTTATGTCAAGCCATTTAGTTGGGGATCTTTCTCTCTTTTGCTGACTCTCTACCTTTTCAAGCATGGTGTCATGGTGCTGCTTTTCAAAGAATAGCCTCTTATAACAACATACCAGAGTGTGTGAGATAAAGCTTTGTCATCCTTGCATCCAAAGAGTACTCTGGCTGAACCTCCTCTAAGACACAAATGTCCTGCATGTTATTAGTTTAATCACTTCTGTCATGTTAGCTGGGATATTTTTGATCACTTCTTCATCTAGGACACTCAGGATGTTGCAGGTTTGCAGAGTGCTTTGTACAGACTTTAGTTTTCACCTTTGGTAAATTGTCGTGCTGAGTCCACTTTGGCCTTGCTTTATTCAAGGTTCATTGAACTTTACCTTTTTTATTATTATTGAATTCACATTACTGTCAACTCTCCTGGCCATAGTGATTTAAAACTTTAAGAAGTAAAAGTGAGATACCATCAGGCACATTGGGAAATTCAGCAAAGAGAAGATAAAGGGGTAGGGACGACAGTGACCAACCCATGTGTGAGAAGAAATCCCCTTTGGTTATGAGTATACATCAGTACTCAAAATATATTTAGTATTTTGTTCTGGTATTAGCTACCCACTTGAGCTCTGGTAGTGATAAGGAATTGTGCTGCAAATGCAAATGTACCCAGTTTGGACCTACCATGGGAGAAAAATGGACAGTCTCCTCCTATGTGATTTACTGAAAATCTGCAGGAGGATCAGCTGTTGGCAAGTTACAACTCAATGGTACCCAGCAATAATAACAACAAAAACCTCTAAGACTACTCTGACCTACTAAGACTATAACTCTCTCATTGTTTGAGTCCACCAGGGCTCTATGGGAGAAAGATGGGAAGGAGGATCTTTGTAATGTAGTTAGCCTGGGGAACCTGCAGGAGGGTAGTTGTGAGTCAGAAATCATTTGTCAGCAAGAGGTTTGATGTTTAAGAGTTCTGTCAGTTTATTATATAACATATAGGGCTCTTAGGAGAAAGGTTGGTAGGTCAAATCCATTAGCTTCTGTGCGTGGTGAGAGCAAAGCAGCACACTCTTCCCGTAAAGATTGACAGAGAGTCTCAGAAGCCTTCCGGAGGGCCACTAGGAATCTGAACCTACTCAGTAGCATTGGCTTTGGATTGGGTTATTTTTAAGATATTTGTATGTTCTATTGATAGGGTTTCTACAGGTTCTCTGCAGCCTTCAATATGGATTACATCTCAACATCAAGTAAACAAAAATCCTCATCATCAGGTAAACAGGCAATATCATGACAGATGGAGGAAACTATTAACTCTTTTGTTTTAAACAAATACGTAATCAATGCTTTTGGCACTGTCAGTCAGAAAACAAAAAATATTTGTTACACTGGGCAAATCTGCTGTCAGAGATCTCTACAGAGTGCTAAAGAGGAAAGATGTTAGTCTAGAGACTAAAGTACAACTTATTCAAGCCATGGTCTTCTCAAGTTCTTGCTATGCTTCTGAGAGCTGAATAATTACTAAGGATGACGGAAGAAGAATTGATGACTTTGAATTGTGAGACTGGATAAGAACATTGAAAATACCATTGACTACCAAGAGAACAAATAAGTCTGTCCTGGAAAATGTGAAACCAAGCTGCTCATTGTAAGCAAGGATTTTGAAGCTCCTTTTCATATATTTTGAGCATGTTTCCAGGTAAGAACCCTCCTTGAAGAAGTATATCATGTTTGGAAGGGTAGAGTGTCAGTGCAGAAGAGGAAGATCCAGGGTGAGATAAACTGACACAATGACTGTTACAATGGGTCAGATGTGTCAGAGATGATGAAATTGGCTTATGAAAGGACAAGAATCACAGCAATTATTCATATGAGTTGTAGTCAACTCGACATCGTGTAACAACATGTTACTAGAGTGCTATATTTGCTTAAAAAATCAAATAAAATATTTTCTTTTATAT
>NW_006399954.1:4489777-4491028 GCF_000299155.1 Elephantulus edwardii
AATTGGATTATTAGGTTTTTTCCTTGTATAGGCACAGGATTATTTTGTAAACTTTCATTATGAGACTCTTGTCTGAGATGGTGTTACCAAATGTTTGTTCCCAGTCGGTAGGTTTTCTTTTCACTCTGTTGGAAAAAGGGGGGTTTTATTTGTTTGTTTGTTTGTTTGTTTTGGGGCTTTTTTTTTGTTTTTGGGGTTTTTTTTTATGCACACAGGGATTTAATCTTTAGAAGGTCCCATTTCTCAACTTTATCCTCTCCAGATTGTGCATTTCTGGTTGTATTTGGCAGTCTCTTTATACTGTGGACTAGGGCTTCCAAGCTTGATGCTCGTTTGTCTCTTACAAACTTTATGATTTTGGACTTTACTCCCAGGTCTCTGATCCAACTTGAGTTGACTTTTGTGTATGGTGTGAGATGTGTATCCTGTTTCCGTTTTTTGCAGGTGAAAATCCAGTTTTGCCAACACCATTTGTTGAAGAGATTATCATTTCCCCATTTGATAGTTTTTATTCCTTCTCAAATATCTGTTGATCATAGATAGCTGGGTCTATTTCTGGGTTCTCAATTCTGTTCCATTGGTCTATGTGTCTGTCATTGTACCAGTGCCATGCTGTTTTGGTTACTACTGCTGTGTAGTAGGTTTTTGTTGTTTTGTTTGTTTGTTTTTAATTAATTTTTAATGAACATTTACAGAGACTTAGGGTTTCCACTCATTCATTGTTTACCTTTACTCCCTGTACCCCTTCTCCCCTGCCCCAATCCGCTTTTCTCTTTGAAAAGTAAAAGAAAAATTCTTTCACTGGTATACAAGTCCTCTCAAGTCCACTCCACTGTGCAGTCTTTATTCTGGACTCCTGTCATGACAATAATACCTAATCATATATTCCTTTTAAATAGTTCTCTCCTCATCTGTTTCAATGCAGTTTCTCAGTCTTCCATCAACACCAGTGTAAGTCCCATTTTATAATAGTGGCCCTATGCAATATTTGTCCTTTTGTGACTGAGATATTTTACCCAGCATAATGTCCTCCAGGGTCACTCATTTTGTATAATAAATATTCCATGAGTTCCTTGTTTTTTTTAATACAGCATAGTATTCCACTCTGTGAATATACCACAGCTTCTCTATCCATTCGTTTGTTGATGGGCAAATAGGTTGTTTCAAGCTCTTTGCTATTGTGAACAAAGACACAATAAATGTGGGTCTTCATCTATCTGCTTGGGTGGCAGTTATGGTTTCTTTAGGGTA
>NW_006399954.1:4497618-4506630 GCF_000299155.1 Elephantulus edwardii
ACTCTATTTTTTAAATATTTGAATTGTGTTTTAAATAAAGAATTTCTAATGACGCTTTCTGGACACCACATGTTTGTGTGTTGGGCATAAGTGTCTCTTAATAGCATCAAGCTGTGGAATGATTATAAGAATATCATTCATGAAGAAATAAAAAATGTATTACAAAGTCAGAGGAGAAAGAAAAGACTGAGAATGTCAAAAGAGACTGAAAATTGCACTAGAAGGTAGAAAGGTCAAATAATGGGAAGACATGCTGAAGTAAGAAATGAAAATATTTCAATTAATTTGCTCATGAAGACAAAAGAAAGTATTATATATAATTAAACATGTAAACAGCTGTAATTAGAAAACCAAAAGGGAAGAACATTATCAGGCTTCTTTAGCTGAAAGTAGTAAAGAACAAGTGTAAGCTTTGAGCTGCAATACTGGATTATATGGGAAAGGTTTTTTTAAGTGTATTTTTTTACTATCTTCACAAAGTAGATCTCTGTATTTTAAGATTCTTGTTATTAAAAATTCAAGCAAACAACTAAGCACTGCCTGATGTAAGCATGCAGCTAAGTCTTGAACGATGCAAGAATCTTCAAAAGTAGACGGAAAGAATACACAGTCACTGTACCAACATGAATTATTTTACTTCGAACCATTTCGGGAAGTTGTACACCATCAGAAAATAATGATAATGAAGGAAGACATTCAAGCAGCACTGAAAGCACATAGTAAAAAAAGATACAGAAACTGATGAAATATCAATTGATATGTTTCAACAAATAGATGAAGCTTTGGTTGTACTTATTAACCTATGTTGTTGTTCTTATGTGCCATTGAGTCGCTTGCGACTCATAGCGACCCTATGTACAAGAGCTCTAAATATTGTTCTATCCTGTGCCAACCTAGCCATCTCAAACTTGAAGACAGCTACTTGGACAACTGACTGGTAAAGTAAGTTATTTGTTCCCATTCCAAAAGAAAATGATCTAACAGAAAGTGAAAAATTGTTTTAAAAATCATTAACATCACATCTAAGTAAAATCCTGCTGAAGATTATTTAAAAGTAATTGGAACAACACATTGATATGGAAGTTTTAGAAATTCAAGCTGTATTCAGAGGAAGCTATGAAACAAGAAATTTCACTGCTGATGTCTAGATACCTACCTGAAAGCAAAGAATATGAGAAAGATGGTTGTGTTTTATTAACTAATCAAACGCTTTTGACAATGTGGATAAAAACAAATTATGGATAACATTGAAAAGGGAATCTCAGAACACTCAGTTATGCTCATTAAAACCTGGTCATAGGCCAGAAACAGTCATGGAAAGAGAAGAAGGGGATATTGCATGGTTTGGAATCTAGAAATGTGTGCATCAGGGCTGTATCTTTTCTCCATATAACTACTCCATCTGTATGCTGAACAAACCATTCAAGAGCTAGACTATGTAAAGAAGAATGTGGCTTCAGAATGGGAAGAAGACTCTACAACTTGTTTTATGCAGATGGCACAAGCCTTGCTTGTAGAAGTGAAGATGACCTGAAGCATGTTCTGCAGAAGATTGAAATACAGTTTTTTATATGGCTATATTTCAACATCAAGGAAAAAATTTCAATAGTGGACCAATAGACAATATCATGATAGATGTAGAAAAGATTTAAATTGTCAATAATTTAGTTTTATTCAGATTCACAATGAACATTCATGACAGCAGACATTAAGACATTTTAAAAAAACATGTGTTGCATTTGGAGAAATGCACTCTCAAGGATCTCTTCAAGGTGCTAAAGAGCAAAGATGCCAGTTTAAAGACTAAGAAACATCTTTACCAAACCATGATAATTTTAATTCCTGCCTATGCTTCTGCATAAGTTCCCTATGAATTGCTATACATGCTTCCTGTGCATTAACACAGATATCCTAATTTATTTTTACAGAAATCTACAACTTCATCCAATTTAATCTCTTGTTATTTTCCCCCCTCTTATTCTTTAATAGAAGATACAAAAAGAAAAACCAACAAAAAACCCCCACCAACAAAAAACCCCCAAGAATGTTTTCCTTGACAAGGTTTGCTAGTAATGTGTACACTACATTTCTTTTTCTATCCATTAGTTTTATTAGCACAAAACTTCCAGATGTGCAAACTGGGTTTATAAGAGGCCATGGCACTAGTGACATTACAGTCAACATTAGATGGATCTTGGATGAAAGCAGAGAATACTGAGACTGTCTATCTGTGTTTCATTGCCTATCCAAAGGCATTTGACTGTGTGGATCTCAAAAAATTGTGGCTAACCTTTAGGAAATGGGAATCCCAAAGTACTTAATTGTACTCATGTCAATTCTATACCTGGACCAGGTACAGTAGTCATACAGAGTAGAGAAACGTTGTATGGTTCAGGATCAGAAAGGGTGTGTGTCAGGGATGTATCCCATTCCCATATATTTTCAATTTGTATGCAGAACATATCATTAAAGAGGATGGACTTTATGTGGAGAAATGTGACATCAAGATTGGAGGAAGTCTCATAAACAATATGAATTATGCAGGTGGCACAACTTTGCTAAAACTGAGTAGGACATGAGGCATTTGCTGCAGAAGGTCAAGACTGTAATCTTCAATATGAATTGACGCTGAATGTAAAGAAAAATATTCTTAACACTGGGCCAATTGGAAGTTTCATGATAGATGGAGAAGAGATTGTGATTGTTGACAGCTTCAGGTTGCTTGACTCCATAATTAATGCTCTTGGCACCAGCAGTCAAGAAATCAAAAGACAAATTGCATTTGGAAAGTCTGCTATCAGGGACCTCACGAGAGTACTGAAGAGTAACTACATTGGTTTGGAGACCAAGGTGTACCTGATACAGGCCATGGTATTTATAGTTACTTGCCATGCATCAGAGAACTGGACAATAACTAAAGATTATAGAAAAAGAATCAATGTCTTTGAGTTGTGGTGCTGGAGAAGTGTTGAACATACCGTAGACTGTCACAAAAACGGGCAGTTCTGTTCTAGAAAGGGTGAAATCAGGCTGATTCCTGGATACAAGGATTCTGAAGCACCATCTCACATTCTTTGGGCATGTGGATAGGAGGGACCAGTCTTTGGAGAAGGACATCATGCTTGGAAGGGTAAAGGGACAGTGCAAGAGAAGAAGACCCAGGATGAGATGCTTAACTCAGTGACTGGAGAAAGGGTATTAGATCTGTCAGAGACAATAATATTGGCTCAGATTAGGGCAGAATTTAGAGCTATTGAACATAGGTTTGCTACGAGGTGATAACTGCACATAACGACAAAACAAAAAGAACAATCCTAGCATAATTATTAAATTCCATAGATAAAGATAGAACCTTCTTCTCTCAAAAAATATCTTGCACACAAAAGAACTAGACTTTTATAAATCAATATACAATGGAAGGCAATTATAAAGACATTAAAAAAGTTATCAAACATGTTATAAAAATATGTATATAAGTCAAGGACTTTATATCTACTCAACTGGTCCTTCAAATATCTAGGCTTATTTAAAAAATCAAGTTGGGGTTTAATCTATGAATGCCCAGTGACCATTTTGAATAATTTATAAGTTTGTTTCCATTTCTGGGAATTTTCTTGGAATATAATTATTGTTCTTTCTGTTCCACTGTTTTATAAGTTTTCTTTAGTGATGCCAGGAAGATAAATATTTTTACTGTGTATTTCTTCTCTGAAACTTCAATTTTCATGCTTTTGGGTACTTTTCTGTCCTCCTCCTAAATATTTTTATGTTGCTGTTGTTATGTGCTACAGGGCCAACTGAACTCATTGAGACTTTATGAACAATTAGTCTTAATGTTCTGCCATCATGTGCCATCCTTACCATTTCTGGCACACGTGAACCCGTGGTTGCAATCACTGTCAATCCATCTCATTGAGAGTCTTCCTTTCTTACACTGATCCTCCACCTTTCCACAAACAATCTCCTTCTCTAAATACTGGCCCTTCCTAACAAAATGCACACACTATGTGAGAAAAAGTTTCACTCTCCTTGCCCCAATAAGCTTCCTCGTTTCACCTTTTCCAAGGCAGTCTACGATATGTTCAATAATTTCTTCCAACTACACACTTCAAAGGCATCACTTCTTCTTTTGACATCCTTAGTCATTGTCCAATTTTCAGATGCATAGCAAGTAGTAGAAAAGACCATGGATTGGACTATGTGTGCTTTACCATTTAAATTGAAGTTTATGATCGTTAGTACTTTGTAGAAGTATCTGCCGCAGACTTGCCCAAAGCAATATGTCTTTTGATCTCTTGACTGCTGGTACCAAAAGATGTTGATTGTGGATTCAAATGGGATGAAATAATTAAATGTTTCAATCCTTTCTCCATCTATCATGATGTTACCTATTGGTCGATTTATTTCTTGATGTTGAGATATAATTCATATTTAAGGCGTTAGTCCTTGGTCTTCAGTCGCAAGTATTTCAAGTCTCCTCACTTTTTGCAAGCAAAATTGTGTAATTGTAAAATGAGCAGTTACAACATGAAGGAGGCCAAGACTGGCTTGTACCCACTTCATAAAGGGGAACTTTCCCCATCAATAACATCCATAGTATCATCCCAATAACTACAAGGTCAGATATGCCATCCTACATGTTCTTGCACCTATCTACTAATCATTAGGCTCAGTGTTCACTGCAATTTGACTGACAGACTTTATTCACAGCTATGGAGTTTATTAGGTAAAAAAATAGGCTTGGGGATGAGTGAGGCAAAAAAATATCACACAATGCAAGTCCAGGTTTAGTTCAGCAGTTCCAAGCCTGCTTAACAAGGCACAATTCCTCATTTAGTTCATACTGCTTCTCAGTCAACAAATTAAAATTTTGGTTCATTTCATCAGCACAAATAAACCTCATTTCCTCAGTTAGTCCTCCAAACTTTTTTCCTTTTTACCCTGTATTTCTTCACACTTACTGAAAAATAATGTTCTTTTTTTGTGTTCTTCTTTCCCCCTTCTCAATGCAAGCTTTTTAACTTCTTGCCCTTTAAATTCTATTTCCCCTTTTAAATCACAACTGTTTCTTGAAATTTTGCCTGCTCCACTGAAGACATAATTTATACTTTAATTTGCACATACTCTGAACAACTTTCCCTGCAATACATCTATCCTTAGCTCACTTGAAAACTTTTCCAACTTAGAGTAGGCTTAATTATTCTGCAATAGGTTTAGATCAGTCTTAGGGCTCAGAACTAGAATATATTTCCACTTTCTTCTTAGTTTAGTTTTTGTTTGTTTTATGAAGTTTACCTATAGTCAATTCTGGGATGAACTAGGGTAAAGATATGAAAGGTTACATACTTGATATTTGTTGGTTTTTCTTCTTTTACCCACATATAATTTGAAATTTAAAGATTACTGAGTGAAGTGCATTTTGTATTGAGATATTTACACACTGGTTGGCAGTTTCAATCCAACAGTACTTCTAGACAATGAAGATTGACCGTCTTCTTTGGAAAGCAAACTCAATGGAGAGTTACTATGAATCAGAACTTACTCAATTGTCATGGATTTGAATGTGTATTTATGTATTTATTTATTTATTTTCAAGTTATAAAATTAAAACATTTTCATTTGGAGGAAAATACAATAAAGTGTTACTTATATCCATGATTCAATCTGTGAAATAGGACATTATGTGATTTAGGCAATCAAGATGAGTTGATAATAATGGGTGACTAGAATGCAAAAGTTGGAAACAGAGAAGAATTAGTAGTTGGAAAACATGGGCTTGGTGACAGAAATGAAGCTGGAGATAGAATGAATTTTTTACAATCAATGACTTATTCATTGCAAATACATTTTTTAACAAACATAAACGCAGGTTATACACATGGATTTCACCTGATGGTATGCATAGGAATCAAATAGATTACATCTGCGGGAAAAAAAATCGCTGGAGAAGCACAATATCAGCTGTGAAAACTAGACCAGGAGCTGATTGTGGAATAGACTACCAACTACTCATATGCAAGTTCAAGCTGAAACTGAAGAAAATTGAACCAAATCCACAGGAGCCAAAATATGACTTTGATTTCATCCCAACTGCATTTCAGAATCATCTGAGGAACAGGTTTGAGGCCTCGAACACTAATGAGCGAATACCAGATGAGTTGTGGGAGGATGTCAAATGTATCATCCAAGAAGAGTGCAAAAGGTCATTACAGAGACAGAAGAGGAAGAAAAGACCAAAATGGATGTCAGAGGAAACTCTGAAGATTGCACTGGAATGTAGATAAGCCAAAACACAAAGAAGAATTCAAGATATTAAAGAGCTGAACAGAAGATTCCAAAAGGCAGCTCGGAATGACAAAACAAAATACTACAATGAAATGTGCGAGGAGCTAGAGTCAGAAAATCAAAAGGGCCAAACTCATTCAGCATTTCTTAAGCTCAAGGAACTGAAGAACAAGTTCAAACATAGAGTTGCTATAATCAAGGATGCTTTAGGCAGAATATTAAATGATCCAGGAATTATTAAAAGAAGATGGAAGGAATATACTGAGTCACTATATCAAAAGGAATTGGCAGACACAGAAGAATTTAATTAAGTAACATATGAGCAAGGGCCTGTGGTGATGAAGGAAGAAGTTGAAGCTGCTTTGAAGGAAATAGCAAAAAATAAGGCCCCCGGAATAGATGGTATACCAATTGACATATTTCAGCTAACAGATGCTGCCCTGAATGTGCTCACCAAGTTGTGCCAAGAAATCTGGAGAACAACCACTTGGCCAACTGACTGGAAGAGATCTATATTTGTTCCCATTCCAAAGAAGGGTGACCCAACTGAGTATGGAAACTACAGAACAATATCATTGATTTCACATGCAAGCAAGATTCTACTAAAGATTATCCAAAAACGACTGGAACAGCACATTAGCAGAGAATTGCCAGAAGTCCAGGCTGGGTTAGAAGGAGTCGTGGTACTAGGGATATTGTAGCTGATGTTAGATGGGTCTTAGCTGAAAGCAAGGAATACCAGAAGAATGTCTATCTGTGTTTCATTGATTATGCAAAGGCCTTTGACTGTGTGGATCATAATAAATTGCGGCTAACTCTGAGAGGAATGGGAATCCCGGAACATGGCAGTGTCAGGAGGGATGGTGAAGAGATTGAGATTGGTCACAGCTTCAGTATGCTTGGCTCCACACTCAACACTCTTGGCACCAGCAGTCAGGAAATCAAAAAGCATATTGCGATGGGAAAGTCTGCTGTTAGGGACCTCTCTAAAGTACTCAGGAGCAAAGGTGTCTCTCTGGAGACTAAGGTGCAGCTGATACACTTGTTATGCATCAGAGAGTTGGACAATGACTAGGGAGGACAGAAGGAGAGTTGATGTCTTTGAGCTGTGGTGCTGGAGAAGAGTACTAAATGTACCATGGACTGCCAGGAAAACAAACAGATTCATCTTGGAGAGAATTAAACCAAGCTACTCCTTGGAGGCAAGGATTCTGGGGCTTCGTCTGACATATCTTGGGCATGTTGCAAGGAGGGACAGATCCTTGGAGAGGGACATCATGCTTGGGAGGGTGGAGGGACAGCGCAGGAGGGGAAGACCCTCTATGAGGTGAATTGATTCGGTGACTGGGGTAATTGGGATGGGTGTGTCAGTGGCAGTGCGATTGGCACAGGATAGAGCAGGGTTTAGGGCTGTTGTACATAGGGTCGCTATGAGTCGCAAACAACTCGACGGCACGTAACAACAACAACAACAACAACAACAGAAACAAAATACTGTAGTTTGATTCTTTTTTTTTCTTTTGGGATTTTGAACAAATTTCATGCTTTAACAGTGATCTGAGAGGATTTCGCTTTTGAGTTTTGTCTTTAATTATGCCATTAGTAATTTTTCCATATATGCTGTTGGCCATATCATGTTTTGGAAGATTTTTTGTTTATAAATTTTAGTCTAATTTTATAAGTAGATTTTATAATGCTTAATCAAGTAAAAATAACCAAAATTGTCTATTTCTTTCTTGCTTTAGTGACTGATGTCATTTTCTCAGATTATAAATTCCATTGAAGTCAAGGGAAGGATTCTTGCTTCATTTCTGTCCTGATCACCTTTACAACAAATTGAGTAGGTAAATGTTCAGTAGAGATCATTCACTTGGTTGAAATTATACATATTTGAGGTTTGTGGTACGGTCCAGCTATTCTACTGCTAGGAATATGCACCAAGGATATTAGAATTGAGATACAGAGATTTGTACACCCATGTTCATGTGAGTATTATTTATCATCACAAGAATATGGAAACAGCCCAAATGTCCAACGACAACTCAATGGATTGAGAAAATTGTACATTGATACAGTGGAATACTATGCAACACTCATGAGCAATATTTTTTTTAAATGCTACATAACTTGGAAGAGTCTGGAGAGCATTATGCTAACTAACTCAGTCTTATAAGGACAAATATTACATACGGCTATTTTCATAAAAATAGAAGAATAACTACTAAAACATACATGGGGACCCTAGGGTGAAAGCGTGGGAATGTAGGGGTGACGATGGGTGGGGCAAAACTACAGGATTGCACAATTTGGTGAGTGGAGGAGGTGGGGAAAAAAGGAAATGGTGAGGATTCAGGTGAAAAGACAGGGTAATAATGGGTAAGGTCCAATGGTTACTCATTTTATAAAACATAATGCATGAGAATGATTGTATATAACACAATATGGATGAAGAATAGTATGAAACACAATGCGTATGAACTTTGTAAGCACACCAACATAAAATAAAATTAAAAAGACAATAAAACCCTATCAAGTCATTCTCACTGGCCAAATAGTAAAGTTACTCCTTTTTTTTTGTGGTAATTAAAGTATCTATCAGAACTCTTGGGAAATAATTCAATAATTGTGCCCAGAAACTCTCCAAAAACATTGTATTAAGTAACCTATAATTAACACAGATACTAATGTTGAGTAAAAAGGAGCATAGGTCTTCCCACTAATGAATAC